>NC_062966.1:4146341-4185221 GCF_023119035.1 Salvia hispanica | reverse complement strand
CCCGCACCATTTGATAAGTCAAAGTAGTGCATAATCAATACCCGTATGCTCAATGCTAACCTACATTGATTAAGAAACAAATATTTATCAAGACCTCGCCTTTCAGTAGATAGCCTAAGGCAAGTCTTGCTGTTAGATCCGTTCAGTGCTATACCACACCAATGTCATCTTATTTCAGTAAGGCTTAGAAATATGCGGACCGACATTGCAACCTTTCTCGATGGATAGTCAAATTCCATCTAGGTTGTGAAATTCATCTTTTTCTTTGTTTAGAACTGACCGTGTTACCTTAAAGTGGACGACGCCCACAACCGGTCTACTTAAAACAAAGACATAGACTTTGTTAAGTTAACTTATACACTTAAACATGCATTAACATCCATTAAATGTAAAACATAACAACATTATGACAAAAATAATCTGTTTTATTTATTGGAAAATAAAATAAGAGTTTTACAGTATTCAATCACTCGAAACGTGATTTCTAGTATACAAACTCTAACAGTCCCCAACTTTCACGAACACAACCACATGCATGTTATTTTCACGCCTACTAGTCAGTAGAGACCATCTTTATTTCTCGCCTAGGTAAAATCCCAACCCCAAGAGCGTGGTAGCTAACCAAAAACACCCAGGAATATCACCACAGTTATCCAAACGTGTCCATCCTTGTGGGATTCGACCCTTACCTCCATTATACTAACCAATAGAAGTGGGTTGAGGAAATTTGTTTGATACCAGGTTCCGGTTATCGTGCCAACGACTCAGCTAGGTCGGGAATCTCATCCTGATCATTTGGACACACCTCTGCATTAACACACGTTGACCGAGAGAAAACCTGCACTTTCAAAATGGCACCGTTGCCGGGGATGGATGGCGTTCATACCTGTTATTGTGTGTGATCTTTTTGGTGTATATACTTGTTCATAATTTTCATTTTCTTTTTATTTTCGGTTTATGAGAAGTAGCTCGGCTCCTGGCCAGTGGAGACCAAGGATACTTCCCCGAGGAACGATACTCGTTACCACTCGTTTTGGCCTGTCGACAGCACTGTCCGACCTAGGCACGAGTAGCGACGAGGAGAAAGAAGATTTAGAGTACCAACTCCCGAAGCTTCCACTCCAACCAGTAAGAGCACTAGTGAGAATGGCTGACCAAGGTAAGGACGACCCCGAGCTCGCAACGCTTACTGAACATGCCGACGGAGATCCCCCACAAGCCATAGTGATCACCCCAGGCCAGACCGCCTGTGATGTGAAACCCCACGTTATTGCAATCCTGCCAACGTAGTGTGGGAAGAGTTATGAGGGACCCTACGAATTCTTGAATGAGTTATGCAAAATCTGTAAGGCGCAGAGGCGGCCAGGAGGAGCAAGCGAGGATGACTACAGACTGAAAGCCCTACCTTTTGTCCTAAAGGGAGAGGCCAACACCTGGTTCATGCGCCTGCCAGCCGACTCCATCAACACATGGGCCGATTTCAAGTCAGCTTTCCTAGCTGAGTTCTTCCCGTCTTCAAAGACTAGCGCATTGAAGAGGAAGATATCATGTATAAGGCAAGAATACGATGAGATCCTGAGTGAGTACTGGGAGAAATACATGAGTCTTCTGGAGTCATGCCCCAACCATCGCATGAAGGAGATAGAGGTGCACCACACCTTTTATGAGGGGATGAACAAAGAAATGAATGGTGAATTCCTCATCCGGAGGCGATTTCACACAGTTGAGAGTCAGTGAAGCCAAGAAGGTCTTACACAAGCTATTGAATGCCAAAAAGACGTACGACAACGCAAGGGATGGGTACAGCAGAGAAAGGGTAGCAAGTGCTTCGGCTACTGACCAGGAGGAAAGGATGGATTTGAAGATGGAGGAATTAAAGAAGGAGTTGCTGACTGCAATCAAGCAGAACACTCCACAACCTTCTCCGACTGGAGGCAAAGAGGTCCCAGAACTACCATATGATCAGCCGGACAATTCGCCAGCAAGCAAATGCCGCAGGATACAACAATTCTAATGGCAATTGGATTCTGGGAAAGCAGAGGGATGCACCGTGGAGGGACCACCAAAACTTCCGATGGGGAGATGGAAATCAGAATCGAACCAAAACCAAGGTCGAATCAACCCAATCCCCACCCGAACCTAAACTTCAACCGTGGCCCAATGAACCCTGACCACCGGTGTAACTGGGCGGAAGGAACTAGCAACCTCAGAACCAAAACCCTCAAAACCAGAACCCGAACCCTGCCTATGTGCCACCCATCAGCGGAACTACCAGAACCAGAACCAGAGCCAGAACTAGAACCAATATAACCAAGGGCCTCAACATAACAGCCAGAACCAGAACCAATATCAAGCACCAACACAACCACGACCAGTATAACCCTCTTGCCCAGTATAACCAAGTACCCACGTAACCAAAACCAGCAAAATTTCTCGGGCTACCAGTCAAACCCACCACCCCAAGCATAACCAGCACCAGGGCTCGAACCAATTCCATCACCCAAACAGGTCGAGGAGGTCTATGGAGGACATGATGGGAGAGATGCTTGCTTCGCAGCAGAGCATTAAAAGCGACTTGCAGTCCAGTAATGAAACAATGCAAGGAATGCAAAGTGCCCAGAAGGAGCATAGGGCAAAAATGGATATGATGAACAGGCAGTTGGCCCAGCTCGCTAACTCGGTGGGCGAAATGAAAGGGAACTCAGGGAAACTCCCATCTACAGTCCATGTACCTGAAAAGACAAATGTGAGTAAGATTACACTGCGGTCCGGAACAGCCTATAATGAACCTCAACTCAAGAACCCTATTGGAGAATCTAGTGGAGCAAGGGTGCTGAGCGACACCGTCTCATCGGAAGAGCTCAAGAGGCCTCTGCCTCAGATGGAGGATCCGTTTTTTTCTGAACGAGGAGCCTATTGGGGAAGGAAAAGAGGGAGAAACACCATAGAAACGAGCAACCTGAAGGAACAATACCCACATCGGGACCTCAAACCCAGGAGGCACCAAAGGAAAGTCCACAAAGGCTAACTGAAGAGGCTAAAGGGGAAAAACCGTTTCCATATCGGTTTGTTACGAAGAGGATGAAAGAAAACCCTGTGGATTTCATGTCGATCTTCGGAAAGTTGGATGTCACCATACCATTCCTCCAAGTCGTGAGACTGCCCCCTCTTGGGAAGTTTATAAAGGATTTCATAGCCGGAAAAGCCCAGGAGGATGGAAAAATCATGGTGAAAGGGATAGCATCAGCTATTGTGCAGGAGAAACTACCACCCAAGAGAGCCGACCCAGGTATGTTTACTTTACCCATAACAATTGGAGATGTAAAAATCGAGCATGCAATGTGTGAGTTAGGAGCATCTATCAATGTTATGCCGTTATCCATTTATAATCGGTTTTTTTTTTTTTTTTTTTTAATTTAACTCCTATATGGAGGATATTATATATAAACTCCTAAGAAAGGAGGAAATTACAACTGATGTTAAGAGGGCTCGAACTCGGCACCTCATACATTGATGTCTAAGCTCCTTGCTGCTAGGACAAAGGCTCTGGGCATCCATTTATAATCGGTTGAAGGGGGTAAAGTTGTCAAACACTAGGGTGTTGATCCAACTGGCTGATAGGTCATGTATAAATCCTGAGGGTGTGTTAGAAAATGTGTTGGTCAGGATACAAGACTTTACTTATCCCGTTGATTTTTATGTAATTAAAATGAGTGAACCAGAAGCTAAGGAGTCTAGCGGGATATTGTCAGGAAGACCATTTTTAAGAACGTCTAAGACAATTGTAGATATGGTTGAGGGAACAATCTGCATTGACTTTAACGGTGAGAAATTTGTTTTTGACAACAATGAAGCCATGAAAAAGCCAATAGATTCTGAAAATCTATGCTATGTTGATGTTATTGACCCCTTAGTCCAAGAATTTCTTGAGACCGAATTATTGAAGGAAAAACTCCAAGCCTTGGATGTGTATGCCTAAGCTGATGTGGAAGCAGCTGCATGGTGTGATCTGATCAGTAGCCGAGGGTTAACTGACGAGGAGATCGAAGGAGCA
This sequence comes from Salvia hispanica, assembly GCF_023119035.1. Lineage (NCBI taxonomy): Eukaryota > Viridiplantae > Streptophyta > Magnoliopsida > Lamiales > Lamiaceae > Salvia > Salvia hispanica. The sequence continues at coordinate 4,181,167 of NC_062966.1, read as the reverse complement.
ATTACGGAATTCTGTCAGAAGTCGGAACTAGCGGGATCCGCATGGGCTTTACTACCGGCCAGTATGGAGGAGAAATCAGATGGTGAACATGAGCAAGAGGAGGATTCTAAAAATAACCCCTCTACCTACAGACACACTACCCCCACAGGTGGAGTTGAAGAAGTTTCCAGCGAATCTTAAGTATGCCTACCTCGGGGAGGAAGACTCGTTCCCTGTAATCATAAATAGCAGGCTGACTGAAGAGCAAGAGGCAAGGCTACTAACTGTGCTGAGCAAAAACAAGAAGGCTATTGGATGGAGCCTTACGGACCTGGTGGGGATAAGCCCGGATGTCTGCATGCACCACATTAGGCTGGAGGAGGGAGCCAAGGCACATAGAGATTCGCAAAGGAAGGTGAAGCCAAACATGTGGGACGCAAAGGAAGGTGAAGCCAAACATGCGGGAAGAGATACTGAAGGAAATCTTGAAGTTGCTCTCGCTGGGAATTATATACTCGGTACCCGATAGTGAATGGGTCAGTCCAATCCATATGGTCCCCAAGAAATCAGGGATCCAGGTGGTTAAGAATGAGAGGAATAAGCTAGTGCCCACCAGACTAGTCACTGGATGGCGAATGTGTATAGATTACCGAAAGTTGAACACTGCAACCAGGAAGGACCATTTCCCCCTGCCATTCATCGATCAAATGCTGGAGTGACTGGCTGGGAGGAAGTACTTCTGTTTTATTGATGGGTACAGTGCTTACTTTCAAATTTACGTGAACCTCGAGGACCAGGATAAGACCACATTTACCTGTCCGTTTGGAACCTATGCGTATAGGCGTATGCCATTCGTCCTATGCAATGCCCCAGGTACTTTCCAACGATGTATGATGAGCATATTCTCGGATTTGATTGAAGATTGCATACAGATCTTCATGGATGATTTCACTGTCTACGAAGACTCTTTCGACTCATGCTTGCAACATTTGGATGTGGTGCTGGAAAGGTGCCAAGCAAAGAGTCTGGTTTTGAATTTTGAGAAATGCCATTTTATGGTTACAGAAGGAATCGTCTTAGGACACGTGGTGTCAGAAAAAGGAATTCAGGTGGATCAAGCCAAGGTGGATGTCATATCCAAACTACCCTTCCCTACTGATCAGAAGGGAATAAGAGGTTTTCTGGGGCATGCCGGATTTTATCGAAGATTTATCAAGGATTTCGCCAAGATCGCCCAACCTCTTACCAGACTTCTCCAGAACGAGGTGGAGTTCGTTTTCGACAAGCGTTGCATGACTGCTTTTAACCTTCTTATGGAAAAATTGATCTCTGCACCGATCATTCAAGCTCCTAACTGGGATCACCCCTTCGAGGTGATGTGCGATGCTAGTGACTATGCCGTGGGGGCCGTACTGGGTCAGAAGATCGATGGGAAGAGGTATGTGATATTCTATGCATCTATGACCTTGAATCCATCCCAACGGAACTATGATACCACCGAGAAGGATATGTTGGCTACTGTTTATTCGTTCGAAAAGTTCATGCAGTACCTATTAGGATCCAGAGTCATCGTCTATACCGATCATGCGGCCATTAAGTATCTCATTGCGAAGAAGGAGTCAAAACCCCGACTGATCAGATGGGTGCTGCTTTTACAAGAATTTGATTGGGAAGTAGAAGACAAGAAGGGGGTTGAAAACAAAGTAGCGGACCACTTGAGCAGAATAGTGCAAGAAGGGAACAGTGAGGATGTGAGAGATCGATTCCCGGAAGAGCATTTGTGTGAAGTGATTTTCTCCGCAAGGAAGATCGACTGGGAAGAAGTAATGAGGATTACTGGGCATGACGCAACAACCAAGAGCAAGGAGAAAGTAGGACAGGAACCTGGTATGCGGACTTGACCAACTACCTAGTGACTGGAGAGCTACCAATGGTGTTAAACGTGACAAAGGCTCAGAGGATGAAGATCAAGTTATAAGGAGATGTGTTCCTGACTGGGAGCAACGGGATGTACTAACACACCGTCACTCCTTGGCATGTGGAGGACATTTTGGGCCAAGGAAGACTGCAAGAAAGGTGCTGGATAGCGGATTCTACTGGCCGACTCTGAACAGAGATGCATACGAGTTCTGCAAGGGCCGGCTGTGACCGTTGCCAACCGACCGATGGGATCTCCGCAAGGGATGAAATGCCGCAAGTTCCAGTGATTGTTTGTGAAGTTTTTCGACATCTGGGGCATGGACTTCATGGGTCCTTTTCCCTCATCTTATGGGAATTCCTACATCCTGGTGGCAGTTGACTATGTATCAAAGTGGATAGAAGACAAAGCCACGAGCACTTGTGAATCTAAAGAAGTCACCAAGTTCCTCAAGAGTCATATATTCAGCCGATTTGGAATACCAAGGGCAATCATATCCGATCAAGGGACTCACTTCTGCAACCGAACGGTCGAAGCATTGATGAAGAAGTACGGGGTTCATCACCGCCTATCTAGTCCTTACCACCCTCAAGCCAACGGGCAAGCGGAGATCTCAAATAGAGAAATAAAGAGCATCTTGGAGAAGACAGTCAACCCCTCAAGAAAAGATTGGAGCACAAGGTTGGAAGATGCTCTGTGGGCATATCGGACAGCCTACAAAATGCCTATAGGGATGTCCCCATATCGCATCGTCTTTGGGAAGATGTGCCACTTGCCAGTGGGAATTGAGCACCGAGCGTACTTTCAGCAAGTTAACATGGATGCTAAGGCCTGTGAAGAGGAAAGGAAGCTACAGCTACAAGAGCTGGAAGAACTCAGATTGGAGTCATTTGACTCAGCCATGTGGTACAAGGAGAAAACAAAGATGTGGCACGACAAAAATCTGAGAACCAAGTTGGTCAGAAAGTACTACTCTTCCAGTCGAGACCGAAGCTAATGCCTGGGAAACTCAAGTCAAAATAGGCAGGACCTTACATTATCACTGCACTACGCGCTAATGGAGCGGTCGAGATTTCAGGGAGTCTTCCTAACTCTGAACCTTTTGTCGTAAATGGGCATAGGTTGAAAATTTATAGGGAAAATGAAGAGATGTGTGTAGTGGAAGAAATTCCACTACACTTTAATAGCGTCTAAATGGCCAGTAGAAAAGGAGTTTGGAGTTCCACCTGGTCAACTTTATATAATTTGTGCTTATTGACCAGATAGAATTTCAAACACCCTTAGTAACGATGTAAATATTGTGAATATTTAGTAATTTAACTTAAGTTAGGTAGGAAAATATTAAAAATACCAAAAAGATTTTCGGATCTTAAATATAAATTTGGAGTCCGTACTGACCACGAGGATACCACTTGGGTGAAACTCTGAATTGTATTTAAGAGTCCTTTTATTGCTTTATTTCTATTTTTAGCTAATTGAGAGGGAGGTTGATAAGGCTAATTTCATGCATCGATAATGTGCAAAAAAATGTTATAATTTGTTGGGTCTAACACGTTTCCTAAGCCAGGTGTGTAAAGAAAATCGCTAGATCAAGGAAGTAATGAAGGAGATGGTCTAGCGAGAGAAAGGAATGAAATGAGCAGAATTTACAAGGAAAAGTGGCGTGACAGAGGAGTTTACAGCTGAGGGCAACAAAGTCATTATCTATACCTCGCTGGGCCCACTCAAACGCCTATAAATAGAGAAGAGCATGCAACGCAAGACACACAGTTTTTCACTCTTCTTAGCTCATACATTTTCACACACTTGGGGATGGTTCTGGGGTAATTGTGATCGGGAGGGTACTTTCTGAAAGATTTCGTGCTTGGCAACACCGTCCTAGTGAGGGCGAAGATACATTTACTTTTAATTTCAGTGGTTTTTGCTAGTTTCCACCGTCGAACTTCACTTTTGGGAGTCGACTTTGATGTTGATAATGTTTAATTGCTTTACCGTTCATGGATCTGCGTTGAGCTGTTTAATTTCAAGTTATTTTGCATAGATCTCTCTGCTGTTAGCGTAATTCTTCAATTGCTATGTCGATCTCTATTTATTTCGTTGTTAAGGTGTTTGATGTGGAATTTGGTGACAGATCTGTGGTTGTTTGAGTATTCGGAGTTCTTATTTGTAAAATCTGATGTGATGGAGAGTTTCTTCTGTTTGGAGTTCATGTCGGACGCTTGGATCCGGAGTGGATTTAGCGTCTGAGGTTGGATTTGGCGTGTGGAAAGACAGTAGTTCGATAGATTTGTTTTATTTCTTCTTGGTTTCTATTTCACTTCGTCTAGGGTATGCAGATCTGTTAAGTTCTTCATTTATTATGCATAAATTTGATTTCAAGTCAGTAGCTCTGTTTTTGTTTTGCTCATGCTGTTTTTCTTAAGAAGTTTTACGCAAATTTGGTTGTAGAAGACGATGTCACTGTCAGTTAGTACGAGAGTTAGTTATTCTGCCAACTTTTCAGTCGTACCTTGCTTTTTTAGACATGGTCCCCACCGTAGATTTATTTCCTAGGTCTAGCTGTTAGGTTAAGTTTTTTTTAGGTTCCCAAGTCAAGTTAATTTTAATTTTCCTCAACCCAAGAAAATGCGTGGCAGCAGCCAACACCAAAAACACTCCCAAATCCTTGATTATGAGTCTTACGCATCCTTCTCTGTGGGATCGATCCCTACTTCCCTATACTAGGTTTAGTAAAGTGGTTGAGGGTTTTTGAAAGAAAAAGTGCTTTGTGTGTCCGACGACCGGGATTCCTCGCGACCCACGAGTTCCTAGACTGAGTGATCTGGTGGACTTGCTGGATCTAGGGAACCTGTTATTTTCTTATTTGAACAGCCATAGCACAAAATAACCCTTTCAGAGGTATAGAGTGAAATTTGAATTTTGGTACGTGGTGCAGCTTTGCGGGCGAGTGCAGTGGCTGGGAGGGCGCGTGGAGCGAGAGACGTGACGGGAGACGTCCAATCAGTTGCGAGAATGCTCAAGCTTGCCTCCCATCCGAAGCGTCGCGACTGGTAACCGCCTGCAACCGGTCAAAACCCTCAACTGCCCACACCACTATAAAATACCCCACCGCCTACTCCCCTTCACTTTCAAAACCCTTACCTGCATTCTCTCACCCACAACCACCACCCCACTCCGAAAACCACCGTGAACCGCTAACTGTTAAAGAGAACCACCACCGATACAGACCCTGGCGAAGAGAAAAGCAACCAGCAACCTGGCATCTACCACCGGTGACAACCCCACAGAAGTCCGAGCGACAACCGAATCGCGGCCGCCGAGTCCACAACGATCGCAGCCAACGCCGACGACACAAATTCCGGCGATGGTTCCTTTAGACGCACTGGCGGCGTATCTAAGGCAACAAGACCCGAACAAAGATTGGACAGCGACCCTGGCCGGATTTAGCCTGACCGGAAGAATGCCGGCGATACCTAGCCCTACCCCAACTGCGACCACCGTGAACCCACCCATCACCACCCCAAATACCTCAAACCCCACATCCGCAAAGACCTCCCCAACAGAAAATACACAGTCAGAACCCTCTAACCCTTCTCCCAAACACCAACAAACAGAACCGCTCGACATCAGCCCACTCTCCGCCTATCAAGACCCCAACTGGGGAGAAACAGAGGAAAGAGAGAGCGAATGGAGGGTAAGCGAGGGCGAGAAGGATGAAGCAGAGGAGACGACGGCCACTAAAACCAGAGGAGAGAGAGCGAAGGGAGGAGACAGATCTGAATGAAATGGCCAGGAAACAAGGGCTAATGACGGATGATGAGTTCCAATAGGTTTTGGGCGGTGGAGATAGGATAGTGGTAAACCCTGAAGGGGTGGCTGAGGTACTGGACCTCGCATCCCAGGCAGTAGGAAGAGGGAAAACAGCCAGAGGGGGTAGTCCACCAGTCCGTGGAGGAGATGACAGAAGGACAAACCGAGGAAGCTAAAAAAATGGAAGAGGAGAGGCAGGAACCAGAGACACACCAGTCAATGGAAATGAAGGAAACAGAAGAAGAGACCGAAACACAACCAGAGGAAGCCTCAATAGTGACTAAACCAAAGCCGGTAAAGAGGAGGCTAGTGTTGAAGAACGACCCCAAGACAGAAAGGAAGAAACCCCAAAGAGTGTCACAAAGATGCTTAGGGAAGTGGAAGTCCAACAAGGCAGGAGAAACCAAAGCAGCAGATGCAGTGGAGGTCTCTAGCGAAGACGAGAAGACTACTCCTACAAAACCTGGGGAGGAGCCCTCGAAAACTAGCCAGAAGGAACCCTAAATGGCAACATGGACAGTTTCATCAACGCTGACTGACCAGAAGGAAGAAGCTGGCAAGGTGGCTGAGGGTCTGGACCTCGCATCAGAGTCAGTAGGTCGGGAGGAGGCGATAGGAAGTGTTACTAGTACCCGCATGGTGACTGAGCCTACTACCTAGGAGGATGCTTCAACACAAGACGATGAAGAAGCAAAGGCAATGGAAATAGAAGACAGGTACATCCATGAAAGAAAGAGAAAGGGGAAGGCCCCTGCCAAGAAGAAGCAAGCCGTAAAGAAACAGCGCACAGCCAATACCAACATAGTGATCAGAGAGGCGGAAGAAAGAAAGAGGTTGAGTGACAGCGACTACACTTCCAGCGAGGAGACAGAATCAGAGAGCGATATCTCTCTAGAAGGGGATGAGTACCATGAGCAGCAGCTCCATCAAGAACTAGTCCACCCTCCGGTAGAGAGGATTGTGTACCGACGATGGAGGGTAGAGCTCACTGATGATCTTATGGAGGACATGAAGCACTACAACACCAAAAAGCTTCAAGACGCATTTGACGACAAGGAAGACAACAACTAACAAGTCAAATGTGGAAAGATACTCCACATACCCTCTCTGGATGAGTTATCTGTTCGTGATTCCTTCCTGGCCAGTATGGAAGCATTAGGTTTTGAGTCGCTGTTAGAAAATAGGGACCCGGAGATATCAGTAAGATTAGCCATGGAATTCTTCACTACGTTTAGGTTCCAAGTCACAACGGACCTAGACGAGGTGTCAATTTCCTTCAGGATATTCGGTGGAGAGCTGTCCATGAGTCCGATCGAGTGGACCGTGCGACTGGGAATGTATAGCCTGGAGGAGGCTATAGGACCAGAATGGAGAAGCCGAGAGAGTGGGGTACCGAGGAGGCACATAGACTTTGAGCCCCAGGAAGCCTGGGAGGAGCTAACCCACCCCGATGCTGGTCAGTTCGCCTCCACTACATCCAGATCCACCCACTTCAACAATTCCATGCTCAGACTGGTGCAACTCTACTTAGGCTAAAACTTACTGGGAAAGAGTAATTCAGCTGTCAAAACGTCTATGACTGAATTGTACATGGTGTGGTGTGCTAATCGAGGGAGGAGGCTGCATTTGGGATTCTGGACAGCCTACCAATGCCACCTGATAGCTAGCCACCCAGCTAGGAACTTATCCCTCTGCAACATACTAGGAGCCTTCGTGCGCAACAACATCATCATAACAGAGGCAGAAGACCTATCTCCGATGTACATGGTCGACGCTCCTGGCCTGTTCGATATACCCTTCTTCGTCCGCACAAACGTGGTATACTACCGAGAAGGATTACCCTTGTTCTACCCGATGGGAGAAGCCCCTGGTGGAAGGGCACAACAGGGCCAAGAGGGGCAAGCTGGGCAAATTTAACAAGCGCAAAGGCTGAGGCAAGAAAGTCTGGAGAGGGCAGTAACTGAGCTAGCGGAGGAGAATAGACAATCACGGGCAGAGATGGCAAAGCTGACAACCCTGATGGAGAGCATACTGAAGGAATTAGCAAGAGGAAAGGAAAGCGCAGGAGCTGGTAAAAGTAGACATGGAAGCCAGAACGATGAACCCACCGAACCTGAGGAAGAAGAAGGTGATGAAGAAGAGGCGGCAGAAGACAACCAACCGGAATCTACTGAATAGGAACCAAAGGAACCACCTGCATAGACCCCTGCGCCAAGGAGGAGCAGGAGGAACGTCTGATCGACCCCCTCCCCCCCAAACTGACTAGTTAGTTTTCTTTTTAATTTTTAGTTTTCTTTTATTTCTGTTTTTGTTTCTTACCTTTGTTAAATAGGTAGAATTATGTGTATTTAATGTGAGCAAACCCCATTCATAACACTTAGCCTATTCAATAGTCTATGTGTTCTGTCATAAACATGTTAACTCACACTTAGCATACTACGTAGTCTAAGTGTGAGGAGTTTGCTACTTCGAAGCATGTGTTTTGTTTATGTTTTTTTTTGTGTGTTCTGTCATAAACATGTTAACTCACACTTAGCATACTACGTAGTCTAAGTGTGAGGAGTTTATATGTGTATATAGCATGTTTTGTAAATATTCTGTTCTGTTTTGTTAATTCTATGTATATATCTGAAACTCTCCCATTTAGCCTATTGCATAGTCTAAGTGTGAGAAGTTTTTAGATATAGTATGTGTGCCTGTCATACTAGCCATTCCCATTTTTCACTTCACAGCCCGTATCTGGGGCAGACACTTGTGAAGAGAGAGGGGGGAGCAAATGGCCAGTATGACATGTATATATGTGTTATTTGAGTCAGTGCATGTTAGTGTTTTTAGGGTTTGTTTAGGTCTAGAAATTATGTGTTTTTTTTTATGAATGGGCTTAAAACTCAACTGCCTCGAACTGACGGTGAGGGGAATTGAGGGAGATAAGGCATGCTGGAAAACAGAAACCACCCTCTCCAGTAACCCCTAGTGACTATAGATGATGCAAGTATGAAGGAAAAACCCATCTCTTAGGTCAGACATGAAAGCCCTCTTAAAAAGGTGAGTAAGAAGCCCAAAGTGGAACTGCTTTCCACTAAATACTGGAAAAAAAAAGAGTAGGAAACACCCCACAAAAAAAAAAAAAAAAAAAAAAAAAACCTACCCTTAGAACCCCATTTTCTAACCTGATCTATACCCCGAAATAACCCATCAACCACTGGAACTGTGTGTGTGCAAGGCATAAGGTAAGGAGGCAACTGCCCAGGAGGACATACAAAAGAAACCAGCTGAAGAAAAGAAAAGCAAAAAAAGAAGGAAAATATCGATCTGGAAAAAAATCCAGTCCAAAAATATAAGAAGGTATAAGGGTGGCAAAGCCACAGAAAAGAAAATCGAAGAAAATGGTCGCAGATACTTGACCGCAAAAAGAGAAAGGAGGAAGAAGGAATAAGGGTGGCGAAGCCACAAGGAAGCTACTGACCAGTTGAAGCCAAAGTCAGAAATTATCCAGCCGAAGAAGAAGCCCTAGCCAGAAGCCCAAATGCACACAGTTCACCCACATCGAAATAAGTAGTTAGTTTTTGAACCATAGAGCCTTAGGAACAAGTCCTAACATCCCCTGTGAGGAATGAGTGACTGAGTGAACCCAGTGTTTGGCCTAGGATGGGGTGATCCTGACAAGTAAACTCGAATGCCAAAATTATGTAGACCGGAAACGAAAATGGATAAGATTCTCATCGCTGAAAGCTTGGAGTTTATACTCAATGATTCATGTCCTCCATTTCATCGACATAATTCCACGAAGAATGTTCGAGAATGCATTACGCATGTACTTGACAAGCTCTTTGAAGAATAAGGTCAAGCTAGTTTCCTTTTAAGTAGCTCGACAAGTCTTGGTTAATGACGATCAAAGATGGATATCAATAGAATCTGTCAAGATGATTCGATTGGAATATCCTAGAGTGACAAAATGTTTTGAGGATCTTTTGATCAATCAAATAGTTTCTGACACAAGTCATCGTCTAAATTATAAGAAATGACTACAAGAAGGTTTAACTGAAAAGTAGAAAATCTTTAGAATAATAGTCGTTATATTACTGTTAGAGGAAAGTAACATGATAGATGGAGAATTCATATAGGATGCATTTTTCATAAGTCCTAGTTCATTTGAACAAAAGACTAGATATCGAAATCAGGAGCCTGAATTGTTATCAATGTTTGTTTAAAAGCGAAGTGAAGATGCTTTGTAAGCTGGATTGACCTCTTTTAGAGAAGGACAATGACTTACATGACAATGCAACTTCTAACTAAGAGATCTTGATCCAGTTAGGGTTTTGTTGCAGTGAGAGCTATTAATGCTAAACTATTGTTTAATGGTTGATGTTGAAGGCATCATAGTATTAAAACAATAATAGTGCAACAATATTGAGTATTAAAACAACACATCAACGTCTTAAATAATGAATGATAAAGTATTTATGGCTCTTAGTCTTAAGGCCAAAAAAATACTTAGATTGTTCGAACTGATCAAGACTATCAAGATTTTAACATTTTGTTAAATAGCTTGAGAGTTGAGAAAGTTTGTTTGACACACTATAAGTTAGAATCATTTGATTTTTCAAGAGATTCAGAATACTTATAGAAGTGCGACATAGAAAGACTAGCAAGTCTCAATGCTTTATGATAAGTCGTTTTCTAAGCCTTGGTTACTGATCAGTATGTCGTGAAATGCATGTATTATCTGCAAAACAGTTGCTTAAGTGTATAGGATTAAAGGATCCAAGTCAGTAGAAGACGATTCAGGTGACGCAAGTGAAAAGAGCGCTAGAAATGGTGCAATACTGACCAGGATGCATGCTAGAGAAAAGGCTCGAGATGGAGAAGAAGGATACCTGGGATGATCATTAACAAGGGAGAAAAGTCAAATCGTGAAGGAAGTCTACCCTAAAAACAAGGGCAAGCCTCCCTCTAAAAAGAGCCGCTTGGAGAGAGAGAAGGAGTTGGGTTCGGAGTTCGCAAGCTCTCGGTTCTCATACACACTTAGTAGAATTCTCTCTAGAAGATCAGTCCTTCAGCATTATCCAATCTCTCGTTCCTTGCCACAGCTATGGTCACTTGACGTCCAAGAGTCTGCCGGAGAAATCATCGTTCTACCCTTCCAGCCAGTTTGTCGCAGTAGTATAGCAGTATCACCGCCCGGAGTGGCTAAACAATCGTTATTTGCTTTTTAGTTTAGTCTTTACCTACTTTCTTCGCTGGATCTGTTGCAAACATTTATCTTTGTTGCCTTTTAAAGTACTTAGTGAAGATCCAAACGTTTAAGTTATGAAATTTCTATTCCGAATGTCTCTGTCTTGAAGTTTCCACTCCTGCCATGCGTTATAGCCTCCCATACCGATTGTCACGATCGCCCTTCTAGGGTATAATAAATGCGGGCGATCGCGACCTAGGCAGACTTAAAAGCAACAAAGAATATAAGCTAGAGATTCATTAAAAGGGGTTTGACCAAAGTATTTAATGAACAATTAAAACAATAAAAGCAACGGCTTAGCAATGAAATCCAATGAAGAAAAAATATCAAAATTTATGCTCAAACGACAGAGGCTTAATGTAATCCAAAATGTATCATGTCTCAATATTCTAAACAAAATGAAATAGTTTTAAACTCAATCACACGATAAGAAGTTCATGTTTCAGCAGAAGCATCCAAGAGAAGAGTGAAGTCATGTATGAAGACACAACTACACTCGGAGTTTTAAAATGACCATATTATTCAATTAACTTGCTCAACACCGCCAACCACTCGTCGCCGCTCAACCTGCACATAGGGAAAACACATGCAGGGCTGAGTACTATAAAAATACTCAATGGACTCATACCAAAACTTTTTAATAGATATGCCATCCTTACCATAGTGAACTCGATTTTTGCATTTAGAAAAGAATATCATCGAGTATCACAAAATAATTTCATAGACTGTCCAGTCAAACAATTTCCCCCATTTTCTCAACAATCCACAATTCACATCAATTCCATAGTGCGACGAAAGTGTGGCCACACTATTCGCCCACGAGACCGGCCGACTAGCAAGGACGGCTCCCGATCCCAACTTTGTATACTAGCCTGATAGGGTTTGCGGCCCTACTCAGACCCGAATCGTTTATATAGCCCTATAGCCTAATGGAGCGAACTCACAAACTAGGCATCAGGCACACAACATAATCAAAACAATCACATGCATTGAATAACTTTTTAAGCCACCCTTATAACACCATAATCATTATTTTGGTAATAAAAGAGTTTAGTAAATAAAGCCCACCTCGACTCCTTAGATCTCAAGTACGCTCTTCCCCTTGCTATCACGCCGAGAGCGCGAGTTCTCACCTTTAAATTATGTGTATCACAAGTAAATCTTAATCATCTACTCAAAATCATGCATGTTCCCAACGTTTTCCTTTTTTTTCCATCGATTAGTTTATATTATCATTCAAAAATCAAGACATGCTCATCATATCAATTTTATTCGCACCACAACTCCAGATCTATCATCAAAACATGTCACGCATGAGTGTCCTTCAACACATCTATCACACACACACAAACACACACACGCATACTGATGCGCACACACACACACACACGCACGCATACCGATGTGCACACACACACGCACATCACTTCATATTCATCAATTGTTTCCCCTTTTCACTCAATCTACATGCACACACACTCACACACACACACACACGCACGCATACCGATGCACACACACGCACATCAACTTCACGGCGGTCGCCGGTCACTGTCTGACTCCAGATTTCCATACTTTACGTTTTAGCTCCCTTTTTCGGCTCAATTATGCACATTTCTCACAAAACACGTCAAAATACCAAAATATGCAAATAATGGACGTGTAGAGTGACTTTGACATAAAAAACGGACCAAATAATGGCCTTAAAACAGTGCAAAATCCGAGCCTATCACCGCTGCATTGAACTTAGTGGCCCGCCTAGAGAAGAAAAGTGAGGGCAAACCATCCACAGCGGTCCGCTGGACTACAGTCAGCGACCGTTGTGGCAAGACAGACGCGACATCATCATATAAGGTATGTTTCCTCTCTTCCTTCTTTCATTCATTTTGTTCCTAACCCTAGCATCCACTTCTCCCATTCTTTAAATATTTTCTCCTCATTATTCACACACCCACACTTCAAATCTGCTCACCTACTTGAATTCTTTGGATTCTACCAAATTGTTCTTGTGCTCAATTGTCAACCAACGCAAGGTACGTACTTCTTGTAATTTCTGAGCTTTTTTATTATTTTTTATTATTATTATTTTTTTTTTTAAATTCACCCCAAGGGTGGAGGGTTAAGGCGGACCCACACCTATGCATTACCAAAGACAATAAAAAACAAACACCGACTCGCCCAAAAGTGACGAGTCGCCAAGACCATTGAGAGTACAATGAGGGCTTCTCTATCAACTAGAGTACTTATCTACTCTTAACGAAACCTAATACAGCTGGGATGATGCCACCCGCATCGCAAAACCAAGCTTTCCATTGACCTCACAAATTGAGGTTGGTCGAACTTCCTCCCGGATCGATCACCTCGGCATTGCCAATCCCAAAAGACACCGTCGCCACGTTGCTGCCCTTGAGGAGAGTCTCCAAATAGTTGGCTTTATGAGCACCTCCTTGCGGTTGGTGAAAGGTATATGTCGGTTTTCCTTTCCGTCGGTTTGACACTAATTGAAACCCATCTTCATCAACTTGGATTTGCACCTTCATTGGTGCTTTTACTCTTGATTTCCATTGACCTCACAAATTGAGGTTGGTCGAACTTCCTCCCGGATCGATCACCTCGGCATTGCCAATCCCAAAAGACACCGTCGCCACGTTGCTGCCCTTGAGGAGAGTCTCCAAATAGTTGGCTTTATGAGCACCTCCTTGCGGTTGGTGAAAGGTATATGTCGGTTTTCCTTTCCGTCGGTTTGACACTAATTGAAACCCATCTTCATCAACTTGGATTTGCACCTTCATTGGTGCTTTTACTCTTGATTTCCCGTCCGCATCCCCCTTCTCCTTGCTTGTCCCCGGCTCGGTTGCCTCCCTGGACGTGGTGTCTCGATCCGGGTTCGGGACGTGGGTGTCGGACGAAGGCTTTTTTGGCCTCCACGCCCGTCGGTTGGGATCTGACCCGAGATTGGGTCGACGGCCATGAGAAGGTCGACTAGGCTCCTTCGTGGATTGCTCCGCCTTTTTCTTTCTCAATGTGAAGCATGTATCCTTGACGTGCCCAACGTGCTTGCATTCCACACAATACAAAGGGATACGCTCCCACACCACCTTGTACCTAGTATCCTTGCCAAGGATGTTGAGGATGATCTCTTCCGGTGGAGGCGTCGAGATATCAATCTCAATACAAATTCGGGCATAAGTGAGTCGATTTTGGTTAAGTGTTGCTCGGTCGGCTTGAATTGGCTTCCCCAAGAGCTTGCCAATCGCAATAAGGGCTGATTGGTCATAGAGGTAGATTGGGAGACCAATCACCCTGCACCACACCACGACAATCGGAGATTCAAAGAAAGTGTTGAAATTCGGTGTCCACTTGAACACCCGCATAGGGTGTTGCTCTATGTACCACACCGGTGCTCTGATGGGGCCATTGAGCATCCGGCCATAGTCTCGTGCATCCCGGAATTGAATGAGGATGTGTTTGGAATTTACAAACTTCCACTTGAAGCCATCAATGAATTGGATGTGGGATAGGGATTTTTGGATTTGTTGTGGTGTCGGGATGGTATGGGAGAACTTCCCGATGATGGCGTGCCCAATCTTGTCCGCCAATAACTTTGTTTCGTCGTTTGAGAAAGTGAGTGATGGAACTCCCTCGCTCCTCCCGGCTGTTCCTAGCTCCTTATCGTGGCCGGCATCAAGGGTCACTGTGTCGGTATCCGCTGCTCCTCTAATCTCTACCTCGGTGCTTTGGCTCTCGGGCTTCTCCCCACGCGTCGGGTTGACTCGGTGGCTCCACACATTGCCGAGCAGATCGGCATTAGAGACCATTGGCTCCATTGGTCTCCCGGAGGGTGCAGCCATGCTGCCTTCCTCAAGAACCGGGCTGTCGGTTTGGGGCCGATCATTCCCATGTTGGGCCAAAAAAATTTCCGGCGAGCTTTCCGGCGCCGGCGGCTTTCCGTCGGGGTCAGCCTCACCACCCACGATGGCTTCCTCGGCCAAGGAGGATGAGCCAGCAGCAAATTCAAATTCTTTCATTGGATGACTTTGTTGTTGGTATAAATTTTGGTAGTTGAATTGGAGTTTGATGGGGGATGATATGCTTGTGATAAATTGTTGAGATGGATTTGTTGGAATTAATCATTGTTGTGTGTCATTGTTGGGTGTGCTTGAATTAGCTTCTTCTTGGGGATGAAATTTGAATACCCCGTTGACTTGATTGTTGATATGCATAGTTCATGTTCATAGCATTGTGAGGCTATTTTATCTTGCATGACTTGTGTATGTTTCTGAGCTTATATTGTTTTGCATGTCCTTGGTCTATTGTTCAAAATTCTTGCAAATTAGTGGGGGATAGAGATCTTGATGGGGTATGATTTTTGAATCAAGGTGGAGTACTTGGTCTTGCATGTGATTATGTTTACACCTTGATTTGGTCCAAGTTTGGGGGATTGCCGAATACTATGTGTTGTGTCCTATTACAATTTTCATCATTCTATGCTCATATTGCGAATATGTAGGTACAAAGGCATCCCAAGGAAGTTCCCAAGGAGCTTCAAAGAACGTCAAGCTAAAGACGAAAAAAAAGCGCTTGTTCGGAGGCAACCCAACACATTTTTGCTTACGTTTTTGGTTATTTTTGTTTTAATTTCCGTTTTTAAAGCCTTGAAAATTTTTCGCAGGTTTCTGGACTCCCGCCAGTGACCGCTACGTGTGTCGCAGCGGTCCGCTGGCCGCGCACTAGAAGATTCTAACTCGCTTACACATTTCTCACAAAACACGTCAAAATACCAAAATGTATAAAATATGCAAATAATAAACATGTAATGTGATTTTGACATTAAAAACAGACCAAATAATGGCCTTAAAATAATGCAAAATCTGAGTGGAAAGTGGGACCCTATTACCATTTATGGTAAAAGTGAACCGAGACTCCTATTCGCGGACGGACTAATATAGCAAAATGAGACTCCTATTCACAGACGGAGGGAGTATATGTTAGCATTGAGCATACAGTATTGATTATGCACTACTTTGACTTATCAAATGGTGCGGATTTTTCACAACCCAAGTAATCCTGATATATTGAGTAGTGGTGATTAATATCTAGCGGTTCTAGGATTGCTATTATGTTGAATCGTGCGTAAGGTGAGTCTCGTTTGATAATGTCCTCAAGAGGAGCTCGAACAAGGTTTTATTATTCGGAAAACTGGCCAGTTGGAATTTAATTATTCCATGAATAATAAATAAGTGTTTCTTGCTAAGTCCACTCTTCGAATTAATAAGATATTAATTAATTAAGTCCATAACAAACATTAATTAATAATGGACATTTATATCTTAAGCGCGGGAAATAGACAACAAACAAAATGGAAACCCAGATTGCTTGTAATTTCGGATTTGGATGAGCAGAGCAATATTATTTTTGTAGTAGCTACTAATAAATATAAGCTTGTATTAAATCGCGTGTTCAATTTAGTTAGTAAAAAGCTAATTGGGTGAGGCCATATCCAAAACATTCCATAGATCCCTGACCAAATATGAACTTAATATAATATGAGAATAAATGAGATAGAAATTACTTTGTTTTTCATTAAAAAATTCTTCCATCTCCTCTCTACAGTAGGAGACGAAAATTTCTTCAGCTCTCATCCGTGAGGAATTTCTGTCTTCTTTATTTGAGTCCTAGTATTTTGATAAGATCATCCCACACTGATTTCGAAATACAGTTCGGGAACCAGTTAGAAGATCTATGGTCTAGTATCGAAGATCATCGTGGTGAAGGCGTGAGCAATCGATGATTCTTTGGAGAATTAAATCGGTAACTCTAAACTGTAGTATTCATGTTTTAGGATTTATAGTTTCTAAACTTGAATTATTTGCGTTCTAGCATGTAATAATTTGTTTAACATGTGAATTAATTAATCGCATAATCGGTCAAATAGATTCTTATTTGATTTATTTGTTTTGTACATGTCTTCCGTTGTGCCAGGGGCAGCAAACCCCAACACAATTGTCTAAACAAACAACACACTACACACAACAAGCATATCTATGTCCTTGAATATTGACTAAGAAATAATTGACCTAAGAAAATGTTTTCATAATAGGCGCATATCTTTTTAGTAGTATTAGATTAAAAAAAAGGCTTAAACCACAAAAGGTGGTGAACATTAAAAGTATAAAGTTCAACCCAACCAAAAGAACCAAAAACGAACAACAATATCACCACCACAACGATATCTAAACAAGTCGAACATCTAGCCAAGAAATATACAATAGAGAAGCAACCGACAAAACCAAGACCAATGCATCTCCACCAACAAATAAAGCAATTAGAATGTCACACCCCAACCACTGTGAAGTATACATTTGTCATAACCAAATATGACTTAAATTAAGTAGTACATAAAAAGTTAAGACTACCCAAATACTGTAATTACAAACAAACAACATTTATTAGATACATATTTTTAAAAATATTGATCTATAATGGAACCCTCTAACATATTCTTTAATCAATATATATAACAATAACCAACAAATATAAGAAATAATTCTATATACATATGCATATGTCACTCTGTTCAGTTAATTATTCTGTGGTAAATGAAGCTTGGTATTTGCCCAGGATTCCATTGTATATATCCTGAAGGTCTCATTGCCTTTGTATGTATATATATGACCCGAAGGTCCATTGCCATTGTATAATATTATCTGGAGGTCCTATTGCCATTGTATACATATATATGACCCAAAGGTCAATTGTCATTGTATTTATGACCCATAGGTCTATTGCCATTGTATATGACCTATAGGTCAATTGCCATTAATGTAGACCTATAGGTCAATTTCCATTAATGTAGACCTAGAGCAAGACTGTCACAGATCCTTTTTAATCCAGTGATTCAAATAACTCCAAAATCATGCGCATCAATTACATATTTCTATCATAATTCATCAAACAATTTCTTTAAAATTTATAAAATATATACCTTGCACCAATCACATATCCATATCATATTCTACCAAATAATTTCACAGTAAATATATCAGTTGCATCAATCATATATTCATATCATATAAATATATTCCAAATATTCACTCCAATTTTGTAGTACAAAACAATCAACACCATAACATCTGTAAAATTAAAAGTGTGATTTACACACCTGAGCATAATAGGTACTCCGCTCGAACTCCAGATTTCGCTCGCTCATAGAGCTATTCCTTTTTTTTCTATCATTTCTTTCCATATTTTCTACCATTTTCCCTCCCTTTCTATTATCCAATAAAATAAAGTGATTCTTACTTACTTACTATACACTACACAAGTCAATTGCATGGAATGCAATGCATACATTTATTAGAATATTGGACAAAACTCCTTACACATACATACACATACACATAGGCGTAATATACACTAGTATATACTGTATTAGCTTTACATTAACTTTATAAATTAGTACTCCCTCCGTCTCATAATAGATGCCACACTTTCCTTTTTAGTTTGTCCCACAAAAGAGGTCACATTTCCTTTTTAGGAAAAAAATTTCTCTCACATTAATATATATATACTATTTTCTATCACCACCTAACATACAAAACAACATCTCTTAAAATCTCATTTCATTGTCCAACTATGTCATCTATTATGGGACGGAGGAAGTATATAGCTATATTGGAGTATTTAGTTTAACTATATTATACTGTCAAAATTTATTATAATAGTGGATAAAAGCACTTACACATACACATAGCGTAAACCTTTATATCACTCGAAAAGTGGTATTGATTCTTCGTTAACTTCTAGACCATATTTTATCTTTGACCAACTCATCACACAGCTCTATAAGTAGAAAATGAAAGTCAGAGCATCATCCATTAATCCATGAACCAAGTACATAAAGAATGAGTCTTTTTCTAACATCCCAATTTGGTTCAAATTTTTGGGAAATTACTTTGTTTCTAAGCCGCCATATGGACCATGAAAGCACATAGAAAGGAGATGTCCACATCCTCTTATCAAACTAGTGGAACGGTGCATCCATCCAAGTGGGAAAACACAAGATCAGATCTTTAGGCAAGCTAAAGGGGAGATTCCATTGATTACAACAAAATACCAAAAGCTACTATAGAACTTACACCCGAACATGATGTGATCAACGATTCAACATTTTCTCAATTCTTCTTGCAAAAAAAATGCACAAATAATCTGCAATTCCAAGAAATATGAATCTAAAAACTATGTCCTTGGCGTTGAGTTGCCTTCAAGGTCAAACCAAATTAAAAGTTGGGCATAGGGTGGGTAATATTTTTCTACACTAGTCTTCCAAAAAGTGAATGGTTGTCATCCATTCCTATGAAACGATTAACCTGCCGGGAAGTGTAATTCATGGCTAGGTAGAGACCCCAACAATTTCCCCTCTTAGAAAAAAAGATTCCTCCTCTAGGTTAACTTTCAAATGCTACCATCATCCCAAGATCTCATGTCTTAATAAAGTCACCCTATTGTGTAGAATCAAAAATTATCTCAGCAAATTGTTCTTCAAATTATCATCTATGATCTAATTATCAAGTCAAACTCTAATACTTGATCTATTTCCAACCTTCATTGTAATCTCTTTATTTTACAACCTCTTTCACTTCATTGCTACTTTCGGAGAAATCCAAAGCTGTCCCCATGTGCTAGCGGAATTTTCCCTCACTTTTAGGTCACCAATGTATCGAGTATTATGTACAGAGCTCGCAACTTTCTTCCACAAAATCCGCTGACTATTCACAAATTCCAACCACCATTTGAACGATAAAGTTGCATTTCAAATAAGGATATATCCAATCTCAAGACTCCCTTGATCAATGAGCCTCTTAATAACTTCCCAAGCAATCTATCATATGTCCAACTAATAAGATTTTAACAATCACCGGATAAGCTAACTATCAATCACTCTTGATATGTTAATAACTTGGGTAAGTTTGGTAGGTTCATTTCGGCAAAAACTGATGCTTGGTAATCCATTTAGCTCTTAACCGTAGCTCATGTTTAACGCACTGGCCCACACTATTCATTTCGTCTACGCATAGATAAGTATATACCTGCTCACCCCCCTTTTAGTTAACCTACATTTTTTTGTGTCTGATTAATGCAGTTTTTTTTTTTCCAATTTGGCCTTCTACTCCTCCAATTTTAGGAATTGAAGCTAAATTCTCTCAAAGAAAGTAATAGTGTGCTCTTGTAAAAACAAAGATCTTCGCTCAAGCTTTTCGAATTTCTGAAGGAAACCAAGAACAAAGGCGCCGCTTCACATTAAAAAACATGGTAAACAATGTTATATCCTAGGTTAAGTTTTCATTTTTTTTATAGATTTTTTCTTTGATTTATATGTTTGGGCATGAAAATTTCTGCTGGTTAATGACGATGATAGCTATATTTTGATTCGTCTACGACTTTGTTGTTGGTGGTAGATTCGGGCTCCTAAAACCTTTCTTAATTTGAAAATTGATAATGGTGTTATAGCCCGTAATAGGTCGACTGCACAAGAAAAGAGAGAAAGACAAGCGCCTTGGGTGGTAAACATCGGGATTCCATACCCACCGTAGGAGTAAATGTTGTTAATTAACGAATGACTCTCTGAAACGTATTTTGCTAGATTTTGCTCACTTCATGTTCAAGTGTTGTCTATTCTTGAAAGCCCATTGTCGCCGACGGTGGTTTGTAGATTTCAACATTAAAATCCTGCCCTCTTAATAATGTCACCTACTTTATTTTGTGCATACATCTAAAACACTCATTGTGTACGTTTTCCTTGGTAATGGCCCTCGACTACCATTTATCTTTTGGTAGAAGACATAATGAATGTTTTTCATATGCAATCAGTAGCAATATTTTACTACTTCTTAAAAAAATGGAGGGATTTGCGAGTTCGTGATTGGAGGCACCCGATTAAACATTATTCCCACCTTGCTAGGATTTCTCCCTAAATCAAGCATATGAGTAGACTCGTTCATACGAGTGATGCTGATCGCTCAGTGAACCTTCGTATGGATAGGAAAACCTGTGGTCGATTGTATAGGCTTCTAAAGGAGGTTCGGGGGATGGTTGGTATGTGTTTGTGGAGGAGGAAGTGATGATTTTTCTAGGAATTCTAGCTAGCACAAAATAGAAAAATCAAATATTAGGGTTAAACTTCATAAGATCCGGTGAAACTATATCGCACTGTCCATATTATTTTGAAAGCTATTATAAGTCTGCATACAATTTTGTTGCCTGAGCCAAACCCCGTTGCGAACTACAGCACTAATCTGCGCTGGAAATATTTTAAGGTAATGGTATTTGAATGATGTTACCTTCTGATTGTCATGTCATCATTGCTATTGATCCTAAACTTGATATTGTCTTGTGACTTGTTTATTTTAACTCATCATAAGGATGTATCCGAGATTCAGAGGGTACACACATCAATTTCCTTGTAAGAAATGTGGATAAGCCTCGCTATCGCAATAGAAAGGGTCAGATCTCAACTAACACCCTTGCCGCGTGTGATTGCATAATGAGATTTTTGTATTTTCTACCGGGTTAGGAAGGCTCTGTTGATGCTCGTGTGCTTAGGTATGTAGTACGTAGAGAAGGAGGTTTGAGAGTTCGCAAAGGTTATTCTTTGTAATTCATACATAGCAGCCCATATATATTATGCTGCTGTTGTTGTTAACTGATAGATTTGTGGTTGAATAATTTCTCTAGGGAATTACTTTTTATGCGACAATGATTATGCAAACTCTAAAGGTTTTCTCACGCCGTACAAAGGTGTACGGTACCATTTGAAAGAATGAGGCACGTGAAATCATGTAATATTATTGAGCGAGCCTTCGCAGTTGTCAAAATGCGATGGTTTGTGCTTAGGAGTGCCTGCTTTTACCCAATAAAGATCCAGATAAGGATGATCATGGCGTGTTTACTATTGCATAATTTCATTCGTGGAGAGATGTCACACGATCCAATCGAAGAAGCATTTGATGTTGAGATCTTCGGAGATGGTGATGATAATGATAATGGAGGTATGGAGTTTGTGGACCATGTAGAGCCTACCTCGGCTACGAATCAAATGCATGACGATCTAGCACAATCAATGTGGCTAAATGTGTGCTTTATTATTCGTGAAATTCAATATATTTTATGCTTATTTTTAATTGATTGTGGTTTATTTGTAGTGTGAATATATGTTTAGGCTCTCATTATAAACTGTGGTATGCCTACTGACTAGTTGATCTATTTTACAGCGTCCTAATGTTGATGTTGTCTGTGGACGGTGAACTTATACCTGGATACAAACGTAATAAGGGGAAAATGAGGTTATCCTGTGCAGGGAAAGATGCGAAGCATAGTGGTAGATACTCTTGCAAATGTCCGGCGAATGTGAAACATCTAAGAGCTTTTTTTGATGTGATGACTTCTACATTGCCAATGACGATGGTAGGATTCTAGATTATGTCTTGAATCAAGTTTATCGACTTGAAAAAAAAATGTATCTTGCAATGTAGATGGTAGAAATAGAAGGATGGAATCTGACATACTAGGTTGTGAATCTTGCGGTCATTGTCAAGCTGAGTTATGGATGAATGTTGTGCTAGCGTTCACCGGGATAATCATTACTGTTGTTGGGAGTTGTGATTGGGGAGTTGTTTTAGTTGTTGAAGTTTATGTATTAATGTGATATATTTGAAGTGTCAGACTTCTATTTTGTTGGATGAGTACCACAGACAAACAAAGTTATGTTGGAAAGTGAACTTTTCTAGCTATGCAACATTTGAATCAATTTGGTTTATATATGGTGGTATTATTTATTCAACTACTATGTTATATTCATATTGCTTGCATTTATTTTATTTATTGTTGGTCCAAATTTTGTTCGCCTACCATGCCAATTTAGATGAATGTAAATGAAGAAATGTATAGGAAACAAGCCAAAAAATATCTTAATTCCTAACACAACTTCAGCAAGTCTTACTTGTTCAAGGGGTCTACAGCTCTACAGTTCTGGGACTAAGCTCATCACAGTATTTAGCTAGTTCAATATGTAGTAGTTTAATACATTTAGGGGGTGTTCGGTTTGAAATATTGTATCTCGGAATTAAATATGTAGCGTGTTTGGTTCGTGAGATTCAATCGTACAACTCAATTTTAGATGGATAACTTGGGATAATTAGTCATAGCTAACCCCCTCCAACTAAAATAATCTCACAACTTAATCTTAGATTATATCTTGGTACTATTTTATCTAGGCAACCGAACGCCACTTCATTATAATAGTGAGGGGAAAGGTGTAGAATTTATGACCTAGTTCGAAGAAGCTTTCTCAGCGGGACACTTCCACTAAATTCATTTGTTCATTCAATGCATATAGGCATATGAGATGGAGGATTAGACATACAACCAACTCCTAATGTCACATACGATGGAGGATAAGACACACAACTGATTTTCTCAGCATATGAAATAAATTTATCAACACCGTCTTATAAGCTTTTTCAGCTCAGAGACTTCATTTTGCATCGTCGAGCCCCTAACTACAATTTGATAAATATTGGCCATTGCATATCAACACTCTCCACTCTTTTTACTTCATAGACTGAATATCAATCGAAACACATGAGTTCTAATCTTCCCGACCAAAGCTCATTCCTGTTTCAGGCTAACTGGACACCCACGCCTGATTCGCATGATGATAAAGCTGAAAGCCCACAAATAATTGGGATGGAACAGTGTTTCCAAGCCACTTTATCATGGAAGCCAAGTAGTTACACATTTGAATGGTCCGATTTGTATGATCGACTACACTTTCTGCAAAACATTACAAGACTTTCAAAGAGCTGACCCAAATGGGTGGGTCTTAGTGGGAACACAAACACGGTCATAGTCGACAAACGAGAGTGGGAAGAGATGCTGAAGGTTACTTTCATATCTTATTTTATGTGCATTGGAATATTTTTTATATAAAAATTTTCATTTTATATTGTAGCGTAAACCACTGGTCGACGCCTACTATTGGCCCAATGACCCACTTATTACGAGCTTACTGTTTTCACCGCATGATGTCAAAGTTGAGGAAGAAAAGGTTATTGTACTTTCTGACACTATTGACTCATACAACATTATGGGAGAAGAGCCCAGCTGCAACAAGCAACTCCAGCTAGGCACAAACTCTCGTTCGACCAGGGCATCCCATCATCTCAATCGACTAACAAGAAGCATGCAATCTACTAAATTATAGGTGTTGATGGGAAAACAACCTGCTTACTGGACCAAACAACCCATGCAACCCATGCAAAACAACCTGCTTACTGGACCAAACAACCCATGCAACCCATGTAAAACAACCTGCTTACTGGACCAAACATCTCCAACTCGGTTGCATCGTAGAGGCCGAATATCTTTTGTCTAGAACAATGATGATTTATGTGCGTCTGATCTTTCATGTGATCTAGTGAAGTATATCCATCTTTGTTTATGTTTTTAAACTTGTATTTGTACAAGTTTTTGGTGCATTTGTTAGACAATTGTTCTTATACGGTTTGAACTATTTTACTATCTACTATTTAGGCTTGTGTTTGCTGTTTATGTGTTGATGCTTGGTTATCATCAAGCATCTTTTATTCGTATGTTGCGACAATCATTTTCTATGTAAAAGATTAGTTACTTTGAAGCATTTATGTAATGTATTTGTAGCATGAGTAATATATAAATTAAGCAACCAATAAAATAAACACCACACACACAATGATCATGTGAATTCATAGAATCAACTGGAGATATAAAAAACATCATGTGAAATCATAAGATCAACTAGATATATAAATAAACTTACTATAGAACACACTGAATGTGGGTCCAGAGCACACTGAATGTGGGTCCAGAAAGTGGCAATATATGCACACAAACTACCTTAACTCAACAAAATAAAAGTACCAGCAACTTAACTTACTATAGAACACACTGAATGTGGGTCCAGAGCCTTTGTCCTAGTGTCAAGGAGCTTAGACATTATTGTATGAGGTGCTGAGTTCGAGCCCTCATGACATTATTTGTAATTTTCTCCTTTATATAGGAGTTAATTTTTATTTTTTTTTAAAAAAGAACACACTTAATGTGGTACTAAGTTCAAAGTTTTTAAATTGAAAAAAAAACGTGCAAAACCTCATCCAATAACTGTTGCCATATCGGTCTTCGCTGCAAATCAAAAAAGAACCCCATATAGTTCCAAAGCAAGGCTAGTACTTGCATACAGTACCATAGAAGGGATCACATAAGCAACTCCTTCTCAAGGACACGCTTTACGTGACCAGGTTTCTTGAAATTGGGTAATCCCATGAAGATCTCAAGCCTTGAATTCTTCTTGCCAATGATATTGTATAGATCATATTGTTGTTCCTTGGAGAGCCACAAAATGTTATTGAGGTGACGAAAGATCTCTTTCTTAGCTTTGTCCAAATCCATATCAAAGCCAATGCGAGCTGCTAGTGTATCCAACCTAGCATTTGTTTCAGCATGCAGAAGATTCAATAAATCGTTGCCCTCATCATCATCTTTGCACTTGCGATTGCTTTTTTTAGGTACACGGATCTCTTTCTCACATTGAGTAGAACTTTCTAATGAACGGAGGTGTCTCTTGTAAGTGTTGGCTGGATGAATTCACCAGCCAATAACTCATTGAGAATAACATGGTAATCCCCATTACACTCAAGATCAACAATGTTATCTGAAGGAACGTTTTCTACATCAAATCAGATGTACCTTCAGTGGTGATACCAATAGCCCTATCCTTCCTGAAAACATCTTTTCAGTCATCCCAGAAGGGTCATGATTTACCTCACATGCCTTTCGCATTGTTGCCGCATTGCCACAAAGATTGTGCAATTAAATGATGAATATAATAAATAAATCAGTAATATATTTTGAAATCTTTATGCAGGTTGAATTCAACACCACTCTTGTCAAGGATACCCGATAGTGCATAATAGAATTTCTTCCACGCAGTTATCTTGGAGTAAAGGTGTGGAGTAATCCTTAAGTCAGTTTTAGGAAAGTCCCTTCGCAACCAGTCCTCAATGAGGTTCATGTATCCCAAACGGATGCCATTATCGGACTTCCAAACCCGAGCTACCAAGTCCTTAAGAACATTCATTAGTGAAATTTCCTCTTGATCCGACCAAAACGTCTTGAACTGTCATAAATGCGTAACTTGTCCTACGGTATTGACTCAACTTATTTTAACTCAAATAATTCATGCAAGTGCACGGCGCTAGTGTAACAATTAGTAAGCAAGAGTATCATACCCCACAGAGATAAAATTATATCAATTTAAGTACTATGAACAAATATCGACTACTATCTAGACAATCGAAAAGGATTTGGTTTTGTTCTAACATTACTAAAAGCATAAGTAAGCAAAGAGAATTAAAAGTAACAAATATGAAGTTTAACACGAGAGAAAAGTATCACAAAAAGAAAGGTAGAGTTTTGGATCCAACAAAAATGGAAACGTCGTGCAATTAATTTAACTTTGTTTACCAAGTTTATATCTCTAGGATTACTAGAAAAGACCTAGTCTAGATTGAGCCCTCTCTCGAGTGCACTCATCCCGTTGAATAACCTTTAATATTAAAGTCTCCTTCTAATATGTTTAGATTAACTCCAAGGAACAATAGACCCAAGCCCTCACAAAGGGTCCCCTCGAGTGCAGATTATCTAAGTGATGTTCATTCTTTTATCACCCCTAGTTAGGTAGATTACTACTATCTAGGTAAACAAACTCAATTGGTAGCTAAACAATTGAATTAATAAAGCACAAGAATGAACAAAGAAACCACAAGAGCTCTAAAGAAGTTATTGAATTAATCGCAAACAACCATTGTATTCTTCACCAAAACTGCACATCGAAGAAGAAGATAATGATATACATTGAGGACTTATTAGACTTAAAAATCGCCAGAAATATTATCTCAAACCAAGTCTGCTGCACATCCACATATTTTGTACCTTTTTCTACACATTATTCACAAAATGGTCAAAATACCAACATAATAGAGAAGTAGATATAAACACGCCTAATAAGAGACAAAATATGATCAAATTCATACAAAACTACCCTCTAAAATAGAATAACATAATTGGGGACTATGAAGTTTTGTAATTCGTGTATAAAATTTAGATGCAATATTTCAATGTACCCATCTAATATAATACACTCACGTTGTGTACCCAGTCTGCTCCCGGTGCAGGTCCACTAAAATCACAATCGTAGCTACTGGAGAAAGAAATAAAATCAACATTGCAGAGAATCAAGTCAAGATAAATTAGGTTTGTTAAAGTGCAAACCACCCTCATAAACAAATCACAAATAGGTGAACTACACGAATATAAGAGTTGTATTATGCTTCATAAGCTGGACATTACAGAGAATGATATATAGACTCACAAGCTAACAATGATAAAAGGGCAAGTTATATCATCAACACTATTAGCCTAACCTCTTCGTTCTACATATTTAATTTGTCAACTTTACTTGTCGTTCCGGCAAAATATTTCAGCGCCCCCCCCCCCCCCCACACACACACAATTGAAACGAGAAAAGTGAAAGACGAATTTGGTTAATGTTATATACTTAGTTGCGACGTAAAATACCACACAGCCCTAAGGGTGGAATGGTCCTTTCAAGTCAGTCAGTCCTTTCTAATCTATCTAACCAAACAATAGACGAAATGGGTAAAAAAACAAAGCACGTAACCAAACACCCGATTTTTTAGCCCATCATGTACTGAAACCTAACTCATATCTCAAGATTCAAGTTAACTCTCCAAAACCCATCTGCACTACATAACACGCCCTAATTATCTTAGCCAATTTTTACTAGTCATCCATACCAAGCTCTAAACATTGTAATACTTTTGTGAGGATTGATCTGCTAGGCGACATAATGTACGCGCTTGGTGAGCGACCAGTGACATGGCAAAATAATCATTAATTTTCTCTTCCTCTTTAATTTCTGCACTCCTCTCTCCTCTCTCCTCTCTCTTGTTTCTTGAAGAACGTAGAAGAGTGAGTGTGTGTTGTGTGTATTCAAACTTCCCAGATCCAGAGAATCCACTAGACCACGGGGTCCAGGAACTTAGAGAATCCTCGAAATCACTCGTCGTTGTGCACACAATCACTTTCTGCCTTTCAAAACCCTCAACCCGCTATGCTAAAAGATTAGTACGGGGAAAAAGGGATCAAATCCCACAGAGATGGATGCGTAGGTAAACATGTAAGAAGACCTGGAAACTGTTTTTGGTTGCTGCCATGCATTTTGGGGTTGAGATTATATTCCTAGACTTGGGAAATGAAATGCCCTATCTTAACAGCTAGACCTAGGCAGGAATAACAAAAACATGCATAATGATCACCAGACGTACTCAAGATAACCTTCCAACTAGAATAATTACCAGATCGAGCGAATAACTTCCCAAAACTAGCCTAGACAGAAGAAAAACAGATTGTAGGGACCATTTTCCAAAATAGCAGGGTACGTATGAAAAGCTGCAGATTAACTAACTAAAGGCTTAACTAACAATGACTTCATCTTCTCAAAACCTTAATCACGAAATGCAGAGGAAAAACAGAGCAATAAACACAAAACGAAACAGAGCAAACTAAATTAAACCGATTAATGCGATCAACTACTGAAACTAAAGCAGATCTACTATAACTAGACGAGGTAAACCAGAAAACAGAGATTAAACTTCAAAACCATGCATGAAATGAACAGATCTAGCTACGGGATGCTTCATCCACTCCGGATCCAAGCCATTCACCACAAACCACAGCAAATTCCATCTCTGATCGCACAGAGTTAACCAAATTCAGCCGATTAACAACGACCTCCACGTAATTCAATGCAACAACTCAGATTCATCGCAAAAATATCAAAGCAAACAGAAAACAAAGCGATAACATGAAACCAAACCATAGTAGTGAATTCCATAGCAAAAGAGCGCAATATCAAACGAGAATTTAACAAAATACTGTCGAGCTTCGAACAACGAAGACTCGGGAAATTCTGGAATGTAAATTAAAAAGCAAGAAAATAGATTGTATCTTCGCTTCCCGCAGCGACGGTGTTACACCACTACTGATGAGATTTGGAACCGTAACCCCCAAATTGATATTCCCCCAGTGCGTGTGTGTAGAGAATGAAAGATGAGCTAAGAGCTAAAGGTGATGTATATATCCTCTCATGTAAGCCGCGTGCTCTTATTTATAAGGAGTGGAGCTTCTAAATTCTTTCTTGTAATCCCCATTCTGCCCTTTTCTCAGATGCTCCTTCGTCTGGTAAACTCCTTCTCTATTCTGCTCACTTTCTCTGCCAGCTTTCTTCTCCAGGCGATTTTCTCCTTCTTCCTGGATCCGACATTTTCTCTACACACCTGGCCTACAAAACCTTGTTAGACCCGGGAATTTACAGAATTTATCCCCATAACCAATGCATGAAATTAGCCTTATCATTTCTCTTCATTCTCTTTCCTTCTTTCTCTTCCTGGCTCCTTCTATCCTCCTGTGTCCATCTTCATTTTCTGATATGCCATCAATTTTATTGTGCAATTTTAGAGTAATGTGAAAATTCATTTGTTAGATATGCTTTATCCTGGAAAAATCTCACTGTCATCATCCCTATTTCCATATTCCTTCTTGTAACTTACTTTTTTTGTCAGAAACTTTTGTTTTTTATCTTGAAAATAATTTCTCAGTCTTTAGCTTAGACTGAGAAGGGATTACTATTATAGTGGATGTAATTGCAAAATCGAATTTTCGTGTTATAGTGAAAGAAAAGATATCAATACCGGTTTAAATGCAGAGCAAGAATTTTTTTTTCCTAACAGATATCTATTAAATGAAAACATATGTAGTACTAGTATATTTGATTTCACGAAATCTGAAGAAAATTTGAAGAAACCTATTTTGATGAAAACATTAAGTCCATAAATTCTTTGACAATGTAAAACTAAGTCCACAGAATTGTAGGAACGATTTGTATACATTAAGTGCATGGTTGGTAGACATGTTAAATTAGCACAAGATAATTAATTAAGATGGACTTTAAGATAAGGATATGCTATCTCACTCTTTTCGGCCGTTAAATAATCCACTATTTTGAACTAATTCGCTTCGGGCCTTACCGGGCCGAGATGGGCTTTGATGGCCTAATATGACCTTATTTTATCTACCAAACACGAAATAGTTAGAAGTATTGATTCTATGGTGAAAAGCTCCTTGATAAGGTTGGAGAATTTGGTGAGAAAGAGAAAATTACTGATGAGGGAGAATAAAGCCATTGTGCAAATATTTTATTTAAAAATTACAGATGGGAATTAGATGATTGAGAAGTGGGTTGAATGAAAAAATAGGAATTGCTAAAATTGAGTATACAAGAATTTGAAAAATAGATTTTGAGAAAAACATTGAGTGCTTGGTTTTGCTGTGAGAGAAGGGTTAGATAATGAGGAAAAACGATGAGAGAGGAGAGAGGAGATTAAAGAAGAATAGAGGAGATTGATGATGCCATTGCCAAGACATTGGTCGCTCACCAAGTGTCCACGTAGCGCCTAGCAGAACAACCCTCGTACTTTTGTTTATCGTAACTTATGTAAAATATAAATAATAAAATTTAATTATCTATTTATTTTTTTCAAGAATCTCATAAGTATATTCCTGAGCAAACTCGTAACATTGTATTATTATCAAAACGAAGATTCACTCTTTTCTTTTTTCATAAATGGAAGTGTTTGCACTTATACAATTTATTACTTGTACCCGACGTTAATATAATGAATTTGGGAAAATGAACATGGGATATTTTCTTAAGAGTCTTCTATAGTTTTTATTATTTTAATAATTAAATTTTATAGTTACATGATAGTTTTAAGTAAAATGAATAATTTTGGATTCATAGGAATACACATCTCACAAAACTAGAGATTAAAATATGTTAAAAATAAAATTAAAAAATGATTGAAATATTGCAAGTATAGAATGGGTCCCCCTCATAAAAAATAACAAAAAATTGAAAAGTAAATTAGTTTTTGGGAGATTGGCAAAAGTGAACTATTTTTAGGAATGAATGAGTATTAATCCATTTTTAGTTTAGACCACATTTAATTTTGACATATTTGTACCAACAAACATGTATTGCTTTTAAATCTACAATAAGTCGATCTTCTGTATAAGAAATAAACGTTCATATTCATTGGTGGTGTTCGGTTGGTAAATAAAATAGTAGCGAAATTCAATATAGAATAGAGTAAGATGGGCTTTGTCCAAGACTAAACTAATCCTAGATTTTATATTGATGTTTGATTGAAGAGATTATGTCCAACATAATTTTAGTAAAATGTTTGGTTGATAAAATAAATACAAAGATTATCATTAATTTAAGTTTATTTATTATAAAAATTACGAAACAATTTAAATCTATTCATTATCTGATACAATAAATAAAAATTAATTATTATATATTCGAATCAAATATTATTTAAAAAAACTTGTTAGATTATTAAGTAAGACTATAGGAGAACTACATAAATAGTCGGACGATACAACTCCATTAAATCTCATTCATCGTGTTAATATCCATTAATCATTATAACCCCACTTATCACCGTAGCCTCATTGACCCAAAAACAATTGTGAAAATAAAATAATAACCTTTTAATAAAAAAAAATTGCCAAAAAAACAAGAATGTCCAGTCGCCACAAGTAGGGGTGGGTAAACGGTTTTCGGTTAATCGGTTAACCGAGAACCGAACCGAAACCGGTCGGTTATCGGTTAACCGATAACCGACATTTACGGTTATCAGTTCGGTTCCGGTTTTAAGTTTTGCTAAAAGTTGGTTATCGGTTAACCGATCGGTTATCGGTTATAACCGATTACCGTCGGTTATAACCGGTAACCGAATTAAATTCAATTTTAATTTCAATTATATGTTTATTTAATACTAGAATAAATTATAATTTACTTCAAACTTTGTCACAATGGAAGAAATTTGTAATTTATATCTAAATTTTGTCTAAATCAATGTCAAAAAAAGTCCATTTTAATTTGTGTCACTATCAATTAGAGTATTATACTTATAAATTTATATCTCAAAGTCAATAAAGTTCTTAAGAATTACTATTTTAATTTTAAATATAGAATAACCCTTCACTTATTATTGGAGACAAGTTTTTAAAGTATAGAATATAGATCAGGTAAAGTTCAAGTCTTTTAAAGTGCCTAAACAATTTATATATTACTTTTAAATAGAAGTATAATAATAATAATAATAATAATAATAATAATAATAACAATAATAATAATAATAATAAAAGTAAATGAAAAGTTAAAAGTTAAAACTATAAATAATTTTAAATTCAATTATATTTTTAATTAATAATAACAGAAATTGTAATTTACTTTTAAACTTTGTCACAATATAAGAATCTGTAATTTACTTCCAAATTTTGTCAAAGTCTCATATTGCATATTTGCAATGTCAAAAAAATCTATTTTAATTTGTTACCTATTAGTTATTTATACTTATAAAGTTATAATATATCAAATTCAATAAAGTTTCTAAATGTATTTTTAAAAACAAGATCTCTCAAAGTTAGCAAGTGCTTAAGCAATACTACTATTTTAAAAATAAGATAACCTTTCACTTATTATTAGAGGAAAGTTTTCAAATTTTAGATCATTTAAAGTTTAAGTCTATTAAAGAGCCTAAAAAATATATCATATATGTATTGCTTGTAAATAGGAGTATAATAATAATAATAATGATAAAAATAATAATAATAATAATAATAATAATAATAATAATAATAATTTGTAATTTACTTCTAAATTTTGTCAAAGTCTCATATTGCAAATTTGCAATGTCAAAAAAGTCTATTTTAATTTGAATTAATTTATTATGGTGTAGGATAAAATTGAATGATTATGACTAAAATGCAAAAAAATATGATAAAAAAATTGACGTTTTCGGTTTTACAATCATGCAGAAATGCGTAGAATTGAGAATACACAAAATCAATTAACAATCTTTGTGAGAAAATTTCAGAATTTTATATATTATAGATTGAATCATTGAATTGAATGATTGATCATTGAAGGATGGTCCTGAAATAGTTAATTCAACTTTCGATGATAAACTAATTGTGTGATTAGGTGTAGGTTGAGTTATCTATCACAACCTTAATCATGCAAAATAAACATTTGAATAAGTTAAATCAATTCGGTTAGTTCGGTTATAACCGAGAACCGACCGGTTCTAACCGAGTCGGTTAATTAAGTAACCGAACCGAAGATCGGTTTGGTTCCGGTTAGTTTTTTGAAGGCATTTTGAGGTCGGTTAACCGACAAGTCGGTTCGGTTATTAACCGAACCGACCGAATAACCAGCCCTAGCCACAAGTAGTAAAGAGAGAGAAAGGGGATGTATTACACAAAATAGACAGGCCGGGGGTGAAGGGTGAGATGAATTGTACGGGATTAAAGCTGCAATCTCATTCTCGGTATGGGCTTTATCGGGCCTAGACTCTTTGAGTTACGGGAAAAATTTTGATGGATATTGACCAATTGAACGGCAGATTCTAAGCACTCCTGGATTAAGTTGGGCTAACCGAACGACACCATTGAATACTAAATCTAGAGAAAAAAACAAGTTCTGGTTCTATATTGCAAAACAAAACTCTCATTGATACTAATATTAGAATGTTGATAATGTATTATAGATCTATAAATCGATAGAAAATTTGGTTATCAAAGTAAATATTTATGGAAAACTAATTAAATGTCTACTTTTATGAATCTATTAAAGAAAAGTGATGCATAAATGACATTCAACCATACTAAGTAAGTTATATATGTCCATTTAATTTAACCATCCAAAATTGTTTAAATTCAAGACTTATCCATCCATTTCTAGAAGGGAATATGCACCCTTAATTCTAATGTAAAAACCACAAACATTCATAGTGCTAGACAATTTTTTATAAATCCAACTCGATTAATTTTTATGAAGCTAAGTTTGCAAAACATAACTGACTATGATGTTTACTAGTTTGGTTAGTTATGAAAGCGATGGAAATGTAAAAGGATATATAGAAATGCAACAAACTTGGGTGTGTGTGTCTTGTTGCCTTAATTTGGAATAAATTTTGTTGGTATGTGGCGCAATTTATTATTTCTATCATCACCATTATTTCTATCATCACCTTTTTAACCTTCTTTGTTCCACCAACATGTCATCGATTCATATGTAGAATCCGACATAGTGAAATCTTTATATTGTTAATGAGATAATCCATATATGTAGTTATATAGTGAAATCTTTATATTGTTAATGAGATAATCCATATATGTAGTTATATATTGAAATAGTATGATAATTAATGTACAATTAGTAAAGTAAGATATAAGAGACAAGAGGATAGTAATTAAAAGTAGTGTTAGTGGATCGTGAGACCGAAACTATTATTAATGTTTAATGAATTATAATGGTGGGCCATAGTGGTATAAATTGTAAATAAATTGACGTATATGGTTAATGAGTTGGGGACAACTTTCCATAAATGGAAATGTCTATATTTTTGTGAGACGAACGAAAATGAAAAATACATCATATTTTTATGGGATGGAGAGAGTATTTACAATACCAAATATTTTGATCTGCCATAGATTGTACACTATACTGTTTAGTGCTTCCTCCATCCCATAATAAATGATATATTTGGGTAATGGCACTAGATTTTAAGATATGATGTTTTGTGTGTTTGGTGAAGAGAGAAAATAGTACTCCCTCCGTCCCACCTCAAGTGATTC
>NC_062966.1:4125429-4146241 GCF_023119035.1 Salvia hispanica | reverse complement strand
TGGCCTGGAGAAAACCCGAAATACCCCAAAATTTTATATTTTCCTTTCCTTGTTTTTTTTTTTAAGGACTTTGATCCATGAACCCTATTCCATTAGTTGTTCTTTTTTGTTGAACATGAAAAGCCTTAAAACATTTTTTTTTTTTTGTAATGTAACTTTAGTTTTTTTTTATTTGCTCATTTTGTTTTTTTTCTATCTTTGTAACAAAAAGATTAAGTTTCTTTAAAAGGGCCGAGATCCACAAAAACTTCACGAAAAGAGGGACGTTACATTTCTTTCCCTTTAATTTATCAAATAAACTAATGGTGGGGGTTTTAC
The DNA here is from genome assembly GCF_023119035.1 of Salvia hispanica. Taxonomy (NCBI): domain Eukaryota; kingdom Viridiplantae; phylum Streptophyta; class Magnoliopsida; order Lamiales; family Lamiaceae; genus Salvia; species Salvia hispanica. The sequence continues at coordinate 4,145,923 of NC_062966.1, read as the reverse complement.
AATTTACCCAAGTAGTGGGGTGATATATTAGGATACTTTTATCAAGTAGTGCGGTGATGTATTTAGAAGCGCAAATTAACTCCTTAGTTAAATAAAAATTGTCCTTAGCTGATTTTATGGTAGTGAAGGGGCATAAATATTTCTCATCAATTATATGAATTGTATATTAACCTTCATTTCGTTCTTGCATCTATAAAAGTAACTCATGGGTAAATTTTGGGAAAAACATTGTTGATTCTTTAAAATTAAAGCTCTAAAGTAAAAGTGAACTTATAAGAGTGATGGTGAAACCATATGGTGGTCTATGTCCTTTATTTTGCTTTTTCTTTGAATATTGAAAAATGCCATATTTATAAAGGTAACTAGTAAAATATAATCCTTTCATTCATTAATAAATGTCAAATGTTTAATGTACACTAATCTATAGTCTCATGTTCAATCTAGCTATGTATGGTGACAAATTTTGTTTTTAATATGTTTAGTATTTGATTCATAGTTATATTTAAACATATTTAGAAGCTGCATTGTGATAAAAAAAATCATGGGAAAAAAGGATGTTTGGAGCAATGCAACCGTTCTATGTTCATTAGCGAGAGAAAATATGGACCAAATCCGAAATTAGAGCGGCTTCGTTCTTGGGGGATCAAAAAACCCCTCGATCCTTCATGATCAGCAAAAATAAAGGGAAGTCATTTTAACTATGCTTCCCGCACTTACCCGATCTTTTATGAGACTCGGAAAAGCACCGATATACTATATTCCACATCGGGTGTCATTTTTCGACAAGAAATTGTGTTGGTCTCATTCACGGGGGAGTCAAAAAATTACGTTGAATCTCACAAGACCAAAATGGTGACAATATTTTGCTTTTAGCTGCCAAGTTAGCTCATCCAAATGCAAGGAGGATCTCCCGAATCCCCTATTGAAATGCAAAGGGGGATAGTGTGGTTTATGGTAAGAATTCATTTTCCCCTTTAATAAATTTAAGTTGATGTATGGTGGCGTAATAAATGCAAACTCTATATATTGTACAAACTCCAAATTATAACTTTGAACCCTTAGATTTCAAAATATGATGTCCGAGATGACAAATAACGTCAATATAAAATGTCAACACAACGTCAACATTGTTTTTGGCGTTATTTGTCTTGATTGACATCAAATCTAGAAATTATGTCCCTATCATATTTGGAATTTGTAGGAAAAGATGGGTTTGCTTTTTACCCTACCCGTTGATATAGTTAAATTTAAACTTGAATAAATAGTGGTTCTCATTGTCTTGGGTTGTGGGTTTTTGATCATTAATGGGAATTATTTTTGTTTCAAAAACTAGGATTTCTCGTATCTCAATCATGCCTTTTGTGGCACGTTTGCATACGGAAAAGAGGGATCCTACCAAATGTTTGGCTAAACGGGAAGTTGAGCGATTGTACCACCACCGTGTTTGTTGACGAGAAACAAGGGGGGAAGACTCCACAAGAGTTATTCTAAAAAAGGAGCACAAGAGCGTGCAAGAAGGGGGGGAAACATGGATGGCCCACCCTTCTGCATGTGATCCCCACTTTTAATTAGTGTTCCTGCATTTCAAGTCGGGAGGAAACAAAACTGGGCTTTCCGTGCACGAAAAGGGAATTGGTTCCCTGTTTCGTTATTTTTTAAGCAATTGCCATGTTTAAAGCACAAAATGATCCTTTGTTTTGTCGTCATGACATCCCGCGAAGAAACCGGTTTTTGAGATATTACCAAATCTTTAAACTCGGACTTATCATCCTCGTCATCTCTCTTGTCGCCTCCATCTCTGCCTTCGTGTCGCCCACTTTCTGGTCTTTTTTGGGAGGCGTTGCTTGTTAAAATTTTTTATTCTTTCGGTTTATGCGTTCTTGTTTACGCGGGTTTTCTATCGTTCGATAAATATGGCTTAATGTCATCCTCCTGGATATCACTCGGGAAACTTTCTACACCCGGGATGGCGGGGGTCGGATGCCAAAACAAGAAACCCTACCCTCATTTGTAGAGTATATTCATATATGTGATTTTATTATAATGATGTGGGTGTGAGATATAGCAGTGTGTAATTTAAAAATGATCATGTGAGTTATAGTATATATCTATTGAGTTCATATGTTTATTTTTTGGATGAAAGATTGATGGTTGAATAGAAGAATAAATAGCATTTTTCAATGTTAAATTATATACCTTCATTCAAAAGACGGAACTTAGTTCTAAGCATCATCTCATTTGACTTGTGAGAAACATCTTGTCCACAGCTTGAAAGTGTGTAACTAAGTTATGAACATCATTTCATTTGGTGCCTCATTTTTTTTTTAAGCATCATCTTACATAAAACATGAAGATAAGAACTGAATTTTAGCATTATATGGCATGGAGTTTACTATACTATAATGGAGTTATGAGGATCATACTTTGCAACGTGCCCTAATCTAATACTTCCATTCATATCATAATATTTGAATCTCAAACACTCTAAAGTTTAAAGCTTAAATATTACAAAAAAAAAAAAGGTTTAAAGGTAGCTTCCAAATTTTAATCCAAGCATACATTTGAAAAATAAATAGGACCACAAATAAAGAAAGAAAAAGAGAGTGACCATAAAAAAAGAAAAGAAATAAAAACATCATATAAAAAGTTTCATATTGAGGAAGAGAATTTTCGCACCTAAAATGGATAGCATTCTTCATTCAACTTCAACTCATCCGGTTATCATATTTCCCATTAATGATAAATATATTTTTTCAATTGTGCTTAATTTTTTTTTTAAAAATTTTTTTCGAGCGGAAATCGTTCAGATGGCGATTCCATGTACGAGGCTGTCCCAGAAGGCGGCGGGAAGCTGGGAAGCTTCTGAAAAAGCCCCTCTCTAGCTTCGGTGAAATAAACGAGAGGCGATAGGAGGGTCTCCATCTTGCTCGCGATGGGGACGATGAAATTGTACGAGAGGGTGGTGGAGCGCGTAAGGTCGTGCGATGACTTAAGCATTGCTAGACGGGCGTGGGTGCACGGTGTGTTCTGCAGCTATCTCGGGGACGTTGAAGTTCGTCTTGGGGTTTGGTGCCCTTGCCGGAAAACATACAAAACAAATAAATCAACACGGATCTATTTGACCCATTATCGATTAATCAATTCACATGTTAAACAAATAATTGCATGCTAGAAGCATAAATAATTCATGCTTAAAGAAAGTAAATCCGAACATGAATTCTACGGTTTAGAAATTACCGATTTGATTCTCAAAGAATCGTCGATTGCTCGCGCCTTCTCCACGTGATGATCTTCAATACTAGACCACGGATCTTCTCTCCGGTTCCGAACGTATCTCGATATCGGGGTGGGCTGATCTTATCAAAATACTAGGACTCGAATAAAGAAGAGGAAAAACCCTTTTAGAAAAGGAGTAAATCGAAATCTCCTTAATTTGGAGATTTTCGAAATTTTGAAAATTTTATGAAATAAAATTGTGATTATCTGTCTTCTTTATTCTCCCATTTATATTAAGTCTCTTAAGGTCTTACAGGATCTATGGAAGGTTTTCGATACGGCTCCGCCCACTACTTTTTACTAATTAAATTGAACCCACAATTCTATCACAAGCTTATATTGGAATACATAGCAAATTACCACAATAAGTAATATTGAACTCTCCCCATCCAAATCCGAAATTACAAGTAATCCTGTTTCCACTTTTATTATTTATTTCCCGCGCTTAAGATAGTAAATGTCCATTAATTAATTAATGTCTCGCTATGGACTTAATTAATTAATATCTTATTAATTCCAAGAGTGGACTTAGCAAGAAACATTTATTTATTATTCATAGAGTAATAAACCTAACCGCCGCTCGAATAATAAAACCTTGTTCTGAGTCTTCTTGAGGACATATCACGTGAAACGAGACCTCCGTCTCAGGCACGTTTCAACATAATAGCAATCCTAGCACCGCTAGATATTAATCACCACTACCCAATATATCGTATTATCAAGTTGCGAAAAACCCAAGACCATTTGATAAGTCAAAGTAAAGACATAATCAATACCGCATGCTCAATGCTAACATATGTAGATTAAGAAATAACATTTTATCAAGACACGTCTTGTCATAGATCTGTCACAGCTACCACACCAATGTCATCTTATTTCAATAAGGTTTAGAAATATGATTCATATTTTGTAACCTTTCTTTGCTTCATAGGTAGTCAAAGTCATCTAGGTCAGAAATTCTTTCTTTTCTTTTGCAAAGCATCGTATGTATCCGACTGTGTTACCTTAAAGTGGACGACGCCCACAACCGGCCCATTCGCTAAGCAAAGACTTAGACTTTGTTTACTTCTTATGCATTTAAATGTTTGTACAACATCTTATAAATGCACAAGTAAACACAATGTAATAATAGTGATTCTATTCGTGCGAGACGTCCCGAATAATACCGAATCGGGTTAAAAGTGGATTTCCGTAGAGTTTTACGTATACAAGCAAGATTCTATTCGCAAACCTGTCTAAAACATGCTTTTCGCATACCAAACCTAACAATCTCCCACTTACACTCAAAACATGCTTTCGAGTATACCCACGCCAAAACTCTCCCACTTATACACAAAGTGTATTGATATTAGATATATCGAACTACCATTCATTTCACTAAGTGAAAGAAAATCTGCTTGGTAGCCTCTGATTATATCTTTGTCACCATAATGTCTTTGCTGCGTACTTGATCTTTAATTAATTTCATCCCAATATGTGATTGCTAGCTTAATAAACTGTGTGTCCTTTGCTGTTAGCCTTCACGCATAGGAGTAATTAAATATAATACTCATGTGCATACTCAAACTTACGATTAAAGCTATTAGAAGATATTCCTAAGGTAAACACATAATCGAGGATAACTTACTCGATCACATCGATTAGTAATAAAACTAAGACAGGTAACCTCAAGGACATTACATTTAATGACTGTAAACTAGAATATAGCTACTAGTTTTTCTCTAAGCACTAAAGGTATATTCATTACCTCTCAATCAAAACTTTGCCATGGTTATTATGATATATACTTGCTATGCAAAAGCAATAACTAATATCAAACTTAGTACACACTATAGCATACATGAGACAACTATCTCCTAACTAGCCTCATAATTTTCATCTCACTAAGTCATTTAACGACACTTCGACCAGAGACAAGACAATTCCATCTTGAGAGGTATAAACCTTTTCATGGAATTTATAATGCTTAAATGTTCCAAGTAATGTGTAGATATATTCCTAAGAGAATCTCTTCAACATTCTTTCTAGCAATCTTAAAGGGACTTAACAAGGTTAACGCATCAGCTTTCTTAAATCATTTATCTTAAACTCAAGTAGACGTACTAGCTTCTACGCTCAGATGTCAATCTTAGTTGTTGCAACTTTTTGTAGATTTCATCATCGTATACCAATAATACCACATTTAATGCACTTTCAACTTCCTAGTGCTTACAAGATCGCATCATAAAAGTCAAATTCCAGACATTTCGACAATTTTGATAAAACATATATACTTCCGATTTAGATGCTTCGCTCTCTAAGACCACGAAGGTCTTTATAAGCTTCCAATCATGCGTTTCTGCCCTTAATTACATATCCATTAGAATGTTCTAGTAGATGATTTCCTCAAGACTTCTATTCATAAGGTTATCTCGACAATCATAACACATAGGTATTCCAATTCATGTAAGTTCTAATAGACAATGTAGGATCGAATAAATCCCCGGCACAACGATAGCGAGAAGATAATTCTCTTTGGGGATAACCCATTGTCATTGTCTAGCCATTTGCAATCCACATTTACACGGTAAAGATACTTTCGCTCTCTACCGACTCATAATGCACTCGTGTGTAGTATTACAAGTCTCAGAAACATGTTGTTCATCTTAGATTGTACATATGGAATCTATCACCTTTCTAAGACGATTATCCAAATTAACCAATACTACATTGTAGTTAAAGGATTATGTTCAAGTTAATCTAAGATCGAGTCTTCTGATACTCTGTAATTCCATGAACTGTCAGGTTCCAAGAACGCCTCCCACTACCACATGGTTCTTACACCTTTAGTGACCGTTGATTTTATTAGTGCAAAGCTTCGATAGTATGACTTCTTGGTATTGTGGAAAATCTGATATCTCTCTTATTTTGAGAGTTATCGCGTTGTTAAGCCAGAAGTTCATCTCTTTGGATCTTCACATGTGCTAATTATATCTTTGAAGATTACGTGTAACTTATAACCTTGCATCATTTGGGACAAACCTAAAACATGCCTCAGTACACAACTCCAATTTCTGGACACTTTTCCAACACGCATTGAACAACATTACACTGAGATGTGCTAGACTGTGAGACACCTAGTCCACAACTCGTGTTTTAGGGCGTACCGAATGCTGTAGTTTCTTTAATGTTTATCCCATCAATGATAAAATTTTAATGAGTCAACTCATCACTTAATCAAACTGACTTTAGTAAGACTTCGATTCCATCTTACATAACTATCCCATTCATTAGATGAACGTCGATTTGTTAATGAGATTGCATCTCTTAATTACCGATCATAACCCTCGGCTGCCTCCCATGGTAAACCATTAAGACTTGGCTAGTCTTTCTATGTTGCACTTCTATAAGTATCTCACCCTTGAAATTTCTAAGTATTTTCGGCCTATAAGCAAGAGCCATAAATACTTTATCATTCAATGATTAAGAAGTTGATGTGTTGTTGAATACTCAACCTTGTTGCACTTATATTATTTTAATACTATGATGCCTTAAGCATCAACCATAAAACAATAGCTGAGCATTAAAAGCTCCCACTGCAACAAAAACCTAACTGGATCAAGATCTCTTACTTAGAAGTTGCATTGTCATGTAAGTCATTGTCCTTCTATAAAATAGGTCAATCCAACTCACAAAGCATCTTTTCTCGCTTTAAACAAACTTCGATGACATTCCAGGCTCTCCCATTTCCATATCTAGTCTTTTGTTCAAATGAACTAGGACTTAAGAAAAATTCAGCCTTTATGAATTCGTCATCTATCATGTTACTTTCCTCTAATAGTAACACAACGACTATTATTCTGAAGATTTTCTACTTTTCTAGTTAAACCCTTCTTATAGTCATTTCTTGTTACTTTAAGCGATGACTCAGATGTCAGAAACTAGCTTAAGTGATCAAAAGATCCAAAACATTCTCGTCACTTTAGGATATTCCAATCGAACCATCTTGACAGATTCTATTGATATCCATCTTTCATCGTCATTTACCAAGACTTGTCGAGCTACTTAAAGGAAAATAGCTTGACCTTATTCCTCAAAGAGCTTGTCAAGTACATGCATAATGCATTCTCGAACATTCTTCATGGAATTATGTCGAGGAAATGGAGGACATGAATCATTGAGTATAAACTCAAGGTTTTCAGCGATGAGAATACTTATCCATTTTCGTTTCCGGTCTACATAATTTAGGCATTCGATTTTACTTTCTTTAAGGATCGCAGACAAATATTAAATGACATAATGAAGATTTGGCAAATAAACTTATTATCACATACCGCATGCTCAATACATAATCACAAATAACCACAAAACAATTATGTATCTTACAACAGCAAAATTAATAAATTGTATCCTCCTTTGGAGGTTAATACGCATTAAAATTTTGACAATTTTACTCGGTCACAACACCTTACAAAATTTGGCAGTCCAACCGATGGAGACCATATACAACGCACTTGTTGTAATCATCACTTAGATATTTAGTATGGTTTTTGCATAATTATCACATAAGCAGATAAAACAGATAATCCACGTAAAATAGATAAATACCAAATAAACAGATAAATCCATTTAATGCATGGCATTTAAACACACATGATAATTAACGACAATTATTTAATCTAGTCAAGGGAGAATCAACTAAATAATTAAGTTTTATATTGGATTATAATTATCCAAATTTATTTAGGATTTATCAAGATAGAGTTAACTATCTAAATCCATTTAGGATTATTGTAGATTTTATTTCGATAAAATCAAATCATACAATTCAAGATAACGTTGATCTAGGATTATCATTATTTAAATCGTACTAGGATATTACTAGATAGAAACATTTCCATCATAATCCATAAGATAAAAATAAAATCCTATCAACCAAGATTTATAAAAATCTTAATTCTATTTAGAATAGACAATCCAGAATACATCAAACATTACTTAGGATTTCTTAGATAAATAAATTTATCTAAATCCAATTAAATAAGGATTTTCTTATATATCATTAACATCCTAATCTTTCTAGGATATAAATCTAAAAGATAAGGATAAATTGGATTAATACTTATTTTAATCCATCTAGGATTTGTCTTAATAGAATAAAATCTATTCAAATCCATAGGTTAAAATAAATTAATATAAATGTTTATCCTAATTCATCTAGGATTTATCTTGGAATAAATCCATACAAATCCATAGAATAAGATAATATTATATTATAATCATTCAAATCTATCCAAGATTTATCTAGGAACAAATCCATATAAATCTATAAGATAAGAATAAAATATTATATTATCACTATCCAAATCCATCTAGAATTTATCTATGAATAAATTCATATAAACTCATAGGATAAGAATAAAATAATATTAGTCATTATCTAAATCCAACTAGGATTTGTCTAGGGATAAATCCACATTAATCCATAGGACATAGATAAAAAATTAGATTGTCATTATCCTAATTTAACTAGGATTCATCTAGGAATTAAATCCCTATAAATCCATAAAATAAGGATAAAATCTATAAATAATCCATGATTTAATACAAAATCAAATCATATATAATATATAAAATCCACAAGCGGCTCCCGCAGGATATCTCCGACGCTGCTGCGTCGATCTCCCAGCTAGCGTTGTCCGTTTCGAGTCCGGGATACTGCCCACCAAGGGCTCCCATTCGAAACGACGCTGCCAACCATTTAGTCGGCCATGGGAGACTAGCTCCAATTCAAATTGCCGTCGGTATTCTTAATGTACATCTTGATTCAAATTGAATCATGCACATTAAACAATTGGAGACTAAGTAATCATTACATTATGTTTTGATTACATACGTTATTAAACACGCAAATATGTCAACAAATAATTCACGTAATTTGCTAAAATCATCGCCTAGGTAATTGACATCTTGCATTCAAACAATTCACGTAACATGAAATTAATCCACATAATCAGAGCCAAAAATTGGCTCTGATACCAATTGCTGGGGTTTGGTGCCCCTTGCACAGCGGAAGACTTGTACAAAACAAATAAATCAGATACGGATCTATTTGACCGATTATGCGATTAATCAATTCACATGTTAAACAAATAATTGCATGCTAGAACGCAAATAATTCATGCTTAAAGAAAGTAAATCATAAACATGAATTCTACGGTTTAGAGTTACCGATTTGATTCTCCCAAGAATCGTCGATTGCTCGCGCCTTCTCCACGTGATGATCTTCAATACTAGACCACGGATCTTCTCTCTGGTTCCCGAACTGTATCTCGATATCAGGGTGGGCTGATCTTATTAAAATACTAGGACTCGAATAAAGAAGACAGAAGAAATCCTTTTAGAAAAAGGAGTAGAAATCGAAATCTCCTTCAGCTGGAGATTTTCGAAATTTTCGAAAATTTTATGAAATAAAATTGTGATTATTCTGTCTTCTTTATTCTCCTATTTATATTAAGTTCCTTATGGGCCCAGACAGGGATCTATGGAAGGTTTTGGATATGGGCTCGCCCAATTAGCTTTTTACTAATTAAATTGAACCCACAATTTAATACAAGCTTATATTGGAATATTACGAGCAGCCACTACAGAAGTAATATTGAACTCTCCCCATCCAAATCCGAAATTACAAGTAATTCGGGTTTCCACTTTTATTATTTATTTCCCGCGCTTAAGATATAAATGTCCATTAATTAATTAATGTCTGCTATGGACTTAATTAATTAATATCTTATTAATTCCAAGAGTGGACTTAGCAAGAAACATTTATTTATTATTCATAGAGTAATAAAACCCCAACTGGCCAGTTTTCCGAATAATAAAACCTTGTTCGAGCTCCTCTTGAGGACATTATCAAACGAGACTCGCCTCGTGCACGTTTCAACATAATAGCAATCCTAGCACCGCTAGATATTAATCACCACTACCCAATATATCGGGATTATTGGGTTGCGAAAAACCCGCACCATTTGATAAGTCAAAGTAGTACATAATCAATACCGTATGCTCAATGCTAACATATGTAGATTAAGAAATAACATTTTATCAAAATGGTGACAACATTTTGCATCTAGCTGCAAAATTGCCACCTCCAAACTCAAAGAATGTAGAAAGAGTTGGCCTGGTTTAAGGTAATTTACATCACAAGATTTTGTTCAGTACTTCAGTTCAATAATTTACGTGCTGATATAATCCTATACCACATTAGTTATTAAATATTGATATGTTTCAATTATGTTACAATTAAAGAGATTGTTAAAAAAAAATGAAGAAACAGTGATGAAGTTCCATTCAACGACGCTGAAAACTTTAACTGTATTGTATCAAAACGGGTTGTGCGTCGAACTCATCGCCTTTGCCATAATCTACAAAGGATTTTGGCCATTTATAACATCGTTTAAAGGGTGAAATCATCATTTTATTGTTTAAGGATTTTTTTTTTTTCCATAATTTTATTTTATTTCCTTTTGAGTCTAGGATTTTCAAACCACTTATACATAGTGACTTTCATAATTTTTCAATTTTTAGCATTAATAAAATATTTCCATGACAACAACCTAGGAATTCTACAAGTTCACTCTTTCTCATGGCATATTTGCATCAAACAACATTTATAAATAATCTGAATTGTATCATAATTATTACAATTGTCAATTGACATGGTACAGGAAGTAGAGGCAACTTTAGCAGCATCATATAAGAGAGGAGAAACAAAGAAGGGCAGACTGCACGAGAAGTGTTTAGCAAGGAGCACAAGTCCCTCCTAGAAAAGAGAGAAATGTGGATGAGAAACACAGCAGACTCGTGCATGCTGATCGCCACTATCATGCTTACCGTCGTCTTCACAGCCGCCTTCACTGTGCCGGGAGGAAGCAACGACGACGGCTTGCCAGTACTACTCCATAAAAGCTGGTTCACATGTTTTGTAATTTTTGAAGCGTTGGCTCTGTTTGGGTCGACACTGTCTATCATAGTGTTCTGGTCAATCATGACATCAAGCTTCGAAGAAAGCCAGTTCTTGAATACATTACCTACGCAGATGAAAGTCGGGCTAATTGGGTTGTTGATATCTCTTGTTGGCTCCATCTCGACTTTCATGTCAGCATATTTCTTGGTGTTTGTCTCTGTGAGAGGTTGGCTTGTTAAGTTGGTTATCCTTGATGTTTATGTGATGGTTCTTCTAGCGATTGGGTTCGAGAGTTGTTGCTCAACACAAACCTTCAGCGGTTTCTCTCTGAGTTGGTGCCCCGTGCCACGCCGGAGAACCTTGTAAGACCGTTGCTACGGATGGATCACTGAGCTTTCCGACCTTATTGATGCGATTCGAGCATAAATTTAGTGTGTTACTCTTGTACTATTGTGTTACATATTTAGTGTCATCTTGCTATGGTGATTTATATAGTTTGAACAAAATAAACGTAAAAATGTTACTTTTATAAATATAATTGAGCAATATAATGAACTGATAAAACATAATCAAAGTGCCTATGTTAGCAAGGGTTTATATTCCTATTTAATTTAAGAAACTATTGGTAAACACCTCTGTAAAATTTCATCAGACATTTGTGGCCAGTGGTTTCCGCAATGCTAGTGTATGTTGCTGCATTCTGCCAAATGCCAGCTACTACAAATAAAATATTTTGGCTGATTATGTAAGGGTAATTACATTGTTCATACAAAATATTTCATACCCAAAACTTGTACTAGTATGTCTAGTATACACCAATTTTAAACATTGATGATACAGATAAATATTATTCAACATATGAGTTGTACAAAAAATAAGCAAGAACATCTCTGTTCAAGCGAATGCATGTTCCCACCCTCTCCATATTGTAATCTCTGAACTACAATCACAATCACAATCACATACCAAACCATACAAACTGTGCAATTTTGTGATTACAGCAGTCATGCCATGACTATTGATGGGTCATCATGATCACTTCCCACCTCGTTGCTTCTTTTCTTCGAGCAAGGCAGCCTCATTCAACATGTCACCTGCGTCCTTGTGCATGTCGAGCTTGGCAAGGGCCACAGCCTGCATGTAAAAGGCTGTTGACCAATCTGGGTAGATACATTGAGCTTGCATTGCATCGCGAAGGGCAGCATCTGGCTGATCACACATGAGATAACAAAGACTTCTTCGTGCATGGACAGTTGGTGAAATCATCGTGCCCACATCAATGAACTGTAAATATAAACACACAAGTAGATATGTGCGCGCTAGGGAAACTAAATAAGAACAGACTCGGTTAATTGATAAACTGCTCAGCCACTCATTAAATCTTTATCCTTACCCCCAAGTGTGTCCATAGTGATAAACATTTCGCATCGAATGAACTTGACAATAGAGAAAAGGCATGAAAAAAGAAAAGCTTTGCTTGCTGGTAAATGCTAGCTAGACCGAACTGATATCATGAACTTGACTAAAATTACCTGAGAATAGCAATCAATAGCAGTTTTGAACTCTTTGTCTCGGAATGCCAAGTCCCCACTTTTCCTAGCGTCCAACATATCTCTCATTTGTTGAGTCCATTCTTGAAAAGACAACTATTTGGTATCCACACATACACTTTAGATAGAGATTGATATCGAAATAGAATTCATGATAGTTCTTTAGCTAGCACAGTTTACCTCATTGGTTCCCTCATCATCCTTGTAATGCTGCATCACCAAAAACTGATGAATAGCAGTGAGATCCATACGCGAACAAGCATCACCCACTGGAGAGAGTGGGTGAGGCGGTGGAGATGGTGTCTCTTCACGCTTTGGAACGCCCAACATCATATAAGATGGAACCTACAATGGATAATTTGTCCAATAACGTTCAGCTGGCCATGTACCATGAGACAAATGTTTCAGCAACAAGTAGAAATTTTATTTTCAAAATAATAGAGATAACTATTTCCTGTGTTAAACATTTAGAGCAAAATTAGACCATTTGAAAGCAACATGCCAAAAAAAATCACATAAGATCAAGTGGAATTTGGAGAAAAGAATGTGAAAGAACAAAAAACTGTATGAATTATAATATCCAACCACGGCTCACAGTATGCATCTAAACACAGTAGACAGATCAGAATTGTATATTGTAATATCACATGTGTTAAACAGGCATAAATATGAATCTTTTAAAAGCCAAGGATAATATTAGAACTTGCATCATTCTTATTTTGCAAAGGGGCAAGTGTAGAAACAAGGTCTTGTGCGTTTGGCCTCTCCCTTGGCTCATACTGCAAACACTGTGAAGCAAGATCAAAAACAACAGTGGCCTCTTCAGTTGAAAAATTCCCCTCTAAATGGGAATCCATTAGGAGAAGAATATTCTTTCCCCGTATCATATCAAGTGCCTGAAATGTAGAAACATATTTATAAGATTTACATTCACCATAAAATTTACCTACCAACACTATCACAAGAAACTAATGTATCCCTATTTATTCTTTGATTTACTCTTTAGGCTTGTTTCCATAAATGATCATGTTTTTTAACCATTTACTAATGTACCACTATTTAATTCTTTGACTCTTTAGCATTAATTCATTATCAAAATATGTAGGCATAATTGGAAATTTATAATATAATTTCTTTTCCAATGACTCTTAATTCTTGTAAGTAGAGGGGATCAAGTTACATGCTGGACCCACTAATTCATCAAGGAAACCGAGCCTTCTTAACAGGAATATATACTGACCATCTTCAAAAAGAGTTCAAAAGAACGTACTTATAAAAGGGAGAGAGAAATATATGTCAGAATGAAGAATTGATCAAATTCTTTTTCGCGAGAAATAAATTCATGTGCTTCTATTACTGATTTCAACTGTACAAATGCATCAAAATTGATTCGGCATGGTTAGTGGAGAAGAATCCAATCACAGATGGATTATGAACCCAAGTGAGCTAATATTCAAATTTTTAAATAAACAATCAAACTATTCACAACATTGACGTGCTATCTGCAACTAGCCCTTGAAAGAGTTGATACATGTACATAAATGAATACTAACGTAAACACAGGAAAAATGTTGCAGCTTCCAAACAAGAAGTTACCAAAACTCGCAAATAGCAAAATGCAAATACGTACATGACTTGGAGGAATATGCTTTCCACTGAGAAGATCCAGAAGAGCAGTTCCAAAGCTGAAAACAACACTTTCCGGGGTGACCCTCCCTACAATAGATTCCCGTACATGCTAACACTCTTGAGAGAAAAAAACGATAGAAAAAAATGCAATAACATAAGACAACCAAATCTGGAAAAGCTCAGGTGCTCAGTTTACTATTATTAATTTAGAATTATTCTGCCAACTCAATCAGTACAATTCACTTTACGATTTCTGTAGTCACTACTATTATGCTCCAGAAATATCATCTTTTCTTGATCAAATCAAACAGCCTAAATTAGCACTGATACTTAATAACTGCCTTTGTACTGGTTTTCCAATAAAATCTTATTTTCCCCCACTAATTAAGTAAAGTAAGCTCAAACAGGTTGCTCAAAAGCTGGAAGAAATTGTCAGATTGTAATCCATGCAGCGCTAAGTTGTCACACCAACTGAAAAAAAATATAAAATCATGATCCACAATGAAAAAACATATAAAAGTTGATTTATGACATAAAGAACTTCAAAATCTGAGTCTATACAAGGATAAGGCTGAGACGCTTTGTTAAAGCAAGCCTTCGTATCTTAATGCACGTATTTAATTTATTCGGAGCTATTAGAGAGGGATCCACTTTTTGGGGAATATGAGTCGAAGCAATTAGAATTGGTAAAGTAAGAGAGAAGGGGAAAAAGTAAGAGAGAAGGAGAAAAAGTAAGTGAGAAGTGTGTTAGTGGAATGATGTGTAGGGTTATTATTTGTTGAAAACTTTCCATAAATGAATGTGCTCTATTTTTTGTGGACGGCCAAAAATGGTATATGTGCCCTATTTTTTGTGGACGGAGGGAGTAATAATTACCGAGATATGGCTAAGTTAGAGAGTTTTAGGATTTCTAACCATATGCTGGCATATGGCCTACTAAAAGGTTTCCAGCAAGCCAAGTATAAACTCTCTTTTTTTTTTGTAGTTGTAAACGAACCTTGTTTCTTTAAACGTCTATAACAGCTTAAATATATCTTTTATTTGTGATGTTTTTAATTAGTTAGAAATGCATGATACAATAGATTAATTTTATCTTCCTAACCGAGACTAGGCTCCATCCTGAGAATTGGACTGCATCACTGGTAATGTTGAGTGAGGTAGACTGTTTAGAACAAAGTAAGTAATATTCCTAAAAAATAGTCTAAAGGTTTGACTCATTGTTTCAAGTCACTCCAGGAATACGGAATACAAATAAAAGATGAAGCAGTTATGAGGATCGCTTATGAGCTATTGGGGAGGCTCCAACTGCAGGTTCGCAACAGAATATCATTCAAGAAGCCAGGCAAAAAAATCCACAACCCAGATAAACATTATTAGTGTTGATACAAAAGGAATCATAGGATCGATAATTCTCCTTTACCCTAGATAGAGTGAATCTTATTATATTTAAATCTTACAACCCCTCTGCTGCTTTCAGGCCATTTGTCACAACAGTACAACGGTATTTATATACTTTTTCTATTTATGTAAGTTCGGTAACTGTGTCATTGACTCGTATAATAACCTGGATATTACTAGGGTACGTATCAATAAATTCATCTTAAAGTCAAGCACAGATCCATCACAGGTTTACGGAAAGAAAAGATATAATTGGCAACAATGTTAATTTCATGGAGATCCACGTGGCGGTTAATGGACAGTTTATCTTTGCGTTGGAAATCTACTTTCAGACAAGCATGCAAGGAAAGGTTTCACACAAATAACTTACCATTTCTTAGATATTCAGGAGGTGTATACGCAAGATTTGTGCTATAACTTTTACCATCCCTGCTATTCTTCATCAATCCAAAACAGGAAAGCCGCGGATCTCCATTCTGCCAAAACAAACCTTATCAATCAATATCCTCAATAAAAAAATTAGGGCCCAACTGCATGCAAAACATGCATGTAGCAAGATTGAATAAACCCTACCTTAGATATAGAATAAAAAAATGCTTCAGAAACTTAAAATAATTAACCTCGTCAAAGAGAACCCTGTAAGCATTTAAGTCATGGTATAAGGGGCGACCTTCCCTGGTGCAATAATCAAGTGCTTCCGCAATATAAAGAGCAACTCTCAAACGCATAGCCCACTCAGGAGTTTGATTTTCCCCTGCACATGGTAGGGACGAAACTTATGACGGATAACAAAGATAAATAAAGGGCGTCATTAATTTGATTTCAAGGTTTATACGACTGCTCAATGACATAGAAGAGACAAGCCCTATCCTTGTGTATCCCCTTGAGCAAGAAGAACTCGAAGAAGGTAATAGGTATTTCATACAGACTGAGATACACTATCCTAGGAGGCAAGATCTGTAGCAGGCATATATTGTTGCCAAGGATTACAGCACAACAATATGATTTTCTCAAAATGCCATGTCGCATAAATGGAAAAACACATATACATGACCCACAAAGTCTGTTCCCAAAGGACCATAAATGAGACAAAAGCAAACTATGATAACTTAGCGGTACAGGAAGTTCCTTGAACAGTTATTTGTTTTCCCCGGAAAATCAAATTGGTTACCATCTGATCCAAAAATGGCTGTCAACAGTAGAATCACAATGGTCCTTAACGAACTATTAAACACATTCCATATTCTGTAAATGGCCATCATGAATAAAGGCAATGAGAAACTTCTCGACAGGCCTCAGGAATGCTTGAGTTTATCAGATTCATTAAGGTTAATCTAGGTACTCAATCTCATGCCCTTATTTTTCCCTATGCCCATAATACTCAATCTCCTGTGTGAAACAAATCCCATGCCATGTTTCCCACATCAGTAATTGTCACAATAACAGAACAACCTAACTCGAACAGGCAACAAATATCCAAGAGCAATTCCTACCCATCATTCATCCTGAAAACACTCAGCACATCACCAATAAAAGAGTTCAAATGACCAAGAGCACGAACAGCATCCGAATCTAAATACCAGCCATCTCCCAAATCCAACATGAAAAGTTCAAACATAAACATAAACATAAACATAATAGCATCATACAATCTACCAATTCATCCATATCTTACAAAATCACACCTAAAAATAGAAATGCCAAAGAAAGAAAACCTAACAACAAAACCTTACAGTGAAATAAATGCTTAGCGAGAGTCTCATTTGGCATAAATTCGGCAACGAGCAACCTCTCATCCCCATCGCAACAATAACCTATCAGATTAGCCAGCCTCTTATGCCTCAGCTTCCCCACTTCCTTCGCTTCCTCCTACACATCAATTTCAAATTAAAACCTAGTTTCCACTTCATTAAATACCAATCTAATTAAACCAAAAAAAAAAAAAAACACGATACACACGGCGAACTGTTTAGGATCAGGCCACGCCATTTTGGTAAACTTCTTCACAGCGATCCAGCGCTGGTTCTGCAGGCGGCCTTCGTAGACGACATTGGGCGCTTTCTCGCCGCTCTCGGAGACGATTTTTTCGGAGCTGAAGTTGGCGGTGGCGGCCTTCAGCTCGGCCAGCGAGAACTCCGCGAATCCGGCGGCGGAAGCTCCGTTGACGGAGGAGGAGCGTCGCTGCTGATCCATGTACGGCGCGCGCGGGGGATACCCCTTGGATACGCAGCAGCCCATGGCGAGTCGAGTGAGTTGACTCACCCGCACATGCGAAGCTATAAATAGTCAGAAAGAGAAGTGATTTAACAACAATGTCTTGCTCAGGAAATCAATCACAGTCATATTATGGCTTTGAATCATAAATGCAGATTTTATTTGGCAAGAAACATTAAAGAATTCGTTCGTGCGTGTTATTTGGAAAAAGGGATCTAAAAAGTTTCAAACTTTGGTGAAAGTGAAAGCGGATGAAGAGATTTTCGTGTTGATTACTTCCACAGTATACTATAATTAATCCCTCCATTTGTGAAAAAGAGATTATCCGTCCCATTGTCCCATTGAAGATGATCCACTCTCCTTTTTGGTTTGTCCCAACTAAGATGACTCATTACTTAAAATGGAAATATTTATCTCTATTTTATTCCCTCTTTCTTATTTTACTCTCTCCTCTTAACACACAAAAATTAACTACATAAAATCTCGTGCCGCCCAAGGAAGGGGTCATCTTCCTTGGGACGGAGGGAGTAATATTTTCTTCGTCTATAAGAATATGCTTTACTGGTTGAGTATATGTTTTAATGCACAATTAATAGAATAAGAAAGAAATAAAAAGAAAAAAAAATTAAAATATTGTTAGTAGGGATTAGGTCTCATTTACTTACAGAAAAGAGTTTCTAAAATTAGCAAGTGTATATTCTTGTGGAACATATTAAAAAAGGAAAGAGTGCATACTCGTCTGGGACGAAGAAAGTAAAAAATTACTCCTTCCGTTCCTCATAATTGAATCATTATTCTATTTCGGGAAGTTCCCTCATAGTTAAGTCATTTTCATACATAGTATTTTTTTCTCATTCTTATTTTACTCTCTTCTACTTTATTCTCTTTTTACGTTTTAATCTAATTATTTAACACACTCAACATTCATTTCTTAAACTCTGTGTCGAAAAGTTTCGCATCAACTATGAATAAATGGAGGGAGTAGTAAATTAAGAGAAATGAGAGAAAAAATAGGTAAAGTAGAGAAATAGTAAGAGAGAGAACGAGAAAAAATGGATGGAGTATGAGAAAAAAATTTATTTTTAAAATGGGACCTTATTCATGGTTATCCCAAAATAACAAAATAAGACTATTTTTCATAGACGGAAGAGTAATATTTTTCTTTCATTACTTTTTGTTTTGTTTTTTTCTAACCATCTGTAGGACCTGCTCAGGTAATTAGATATGCCAAGATTCTGAAATCTGTGTGCATTCATGTGTGTTCAGGTAACAAGATTCAAATAGGGAGAGTCAAAGTTTCAAGTCTAGGCCCTCACCGTTCCTTCTTGATTTAGTCCAAAATGAATTCTAGTATGGTATTTGATTCTGCATCGAGTTCTGCGTCCAAAATTAACGATGAAATCCACCAATGGAGGTATTGTGGATGATGAGCATTCAAGTGATACTCCTAGTGAGGTGGAGCAACCTTTTTGGAATTCCTATCCAATCTATACTCCTAGTGCACCCTGTGAGGGAAATCAAAATGTCAATGTCAATGTGCCTCCTCAAAATGTGGATGATAATATGCCTGATGTGCATGCTAGTCCTATTAGAAATGCTCCTCGTGTTCCTGCTCAGAATGTGATACATAGCCCTAGTGGCATCTAAAATGTTATTGATAATCCCAACCTGCAAGATTATGTTATCTAGGGATAGAACTAGAAGGGTGGATGTGAAAAGACCTTCTAAGTTTGATGGCTATGTTGGCTTGGTTGCTCTTATAAACTTGGCTTTCAATGTATATGAATCTGATGGGGATGAACCTTAATCTTATAAGCAAGCTCTTAAGTCCAAATTCTGGAGTCAGTGGCACAAAGCCATGTTGGAGGAGATGCACTCTTTAAAGATCAATCTTACTTGGATCCTTGTACCTTTGCCTCCTGGTGCATCTGTGGTTGATTGCAGGTGGCTTTATAAATTAAAAAATAAGGTGGAGGGTCTTAGGTACAAGGCCAAACTTGTGGCCAAAGGTTTTACTCAACAAAAGGGGGTAGATTATACTGAGATCTTTGCTCATGTTGTTAAATTTACTACTGTGAGATCAATACTTGCTCTATGTGCTCACTTTGATTGGGAATTGAAACAAATGGATGTTAACACTGCTTTTTTGCATGGTGACCTTAATAAACCCATTTATATGAAGCAGCATGAGGGCTTTGTTGATCCTAAGTTTCCCAATTATGTGTGTTTGCTGAAAAAGGCTTGTATGGTTTGAAACAGTCCCCTAGACAGTGGAACATCAAGTTTAATACATGTATGCAGAAGTTAGGCTTTGTTAGAAGTGAAGGTGCTGGCAGCGGAAGCGCATGCATAATAAATCACATAATTTTCAGATCTATTTAGCAGATTATTTAGACAAAACCTATTCGCGTAATTATCACATGTATCATGCTCATAACTTGAATTAATCATGCTTTAAGAATATTGAAACCTAAAACATGCT
>NC_062966.1:3966913-4125329 GCF_023119035.1 Salvia hispanica | reverse complement strand
TAATTGAGTCAAGGAATGCTGTATTCTTTGAGAATGTGTTTCCTTGCAAGAAGCAAGATGATCATTCTAGTGAAAGAACGATGGATGAAACCACTAGTTCTAATTCTCCAAAAGTGACGAGGACAAGTCCCGAGGATGTAGAACCAAGACGTGGTAAAAGAGTTAGAGTTGCTAAGACTTTTGGTCCAGACTTCATAACTTTTATGTTGGATGGTGAACCAAAGTCACTATCAGAAGCATTGTCTGGCCCAGACGCAGTGTGGTGGCTAGAAGCTATCAACAGTGAAATGGAATCCATTATGCTAAATAACACATGGGTGTTAGTAGACTTGCCGGAAGGCTGTAAGGCCTTAGGATGCAAGTGGATTCTGAAAAAGAAATATAAACCCGATGGTACTGTAGATAAGTACAAAGCTCGCCTAGTGGTGAAAGGCTTCAAGCAGAAAGAAGGGCATGACTTCTTTGATACTTACTCACCTGTTACGAGAATAGCTTCCATCCGGGTGCTTCTTGCGATTGCTGCGTTGCACAATCTTGAGATTCACCAAATGGATGTGAAAACTGCGTTTCTGAATGGTGATTTGGAAGAAGAGATATACATGGAGCAACCTGAAGGGTTTGTTGTGCCCGGGCAAGAACGCAAGGTATGCAAATTGGTAAAGTCTCTTTATGGATTGAAGCAAGCGCCGTTGCAATGGCACTTGAAGTTTGACAATGTGATGTTGACAAATGGATTCACTATCAACGAGTGTGATAAGTGTGTTTACATTAAGAACACAGATAACGGGTTTGTTATTGTGTGTCTTTATGTTGATGATATGTTGATAATGGGCAGCAATAGTGCCATTATTAACGAGACAAAAAACATGTTGAAAAGAAATTTCGATATGAAAGATATGGGTCTAGCTGATGTGATTCTCGGAATCAAAATTTTGAGGACTAATGAGGGAATTGCCTTAACGCAATCTCATTATGTTGAGAAAATGCTTAAGAAATTCAACTCGTTTGATTGTAAGCCAGCAAAGACTCCTTTGGAGCTCAATGTCCATCTAAGCAAGAATATGGGTGAGCCTGTTGCTCAAGAAGAGTATGCAAAGGTTATAGGAAGTTTGATGTTTATCACAAACTGTACTAGACCAGATCTTGCTTGTACGGTGAACAAGTTGAGCCGATTCACGAGCAATCCAAGCAAGGAACATTGGAAAGCTCTGTGCAGAATTTTGAGATACTTGAAGTATACTATTGACTTTGGATTGCACTACACAAGATATCCCCAAGTACTTGAAGGGTACTGTGACGCAAATTGGATCTCTGATTCAAAAGACTCATTTTCGACGAGTGGGTATGTGTTCACTGTGGGGGGTGGTGCTGTTTCGTGGAAGTCAACGAAACAGACGTGTATTGCTCGTTCCACCATGGAATCTGAGTTTATCGCTTTGGATAAAGCAGGGGAAGAAGCCGAGTGGCTCAGAAATTTCCTAGAATGTATTCCATGTTGGAAGAAGCCAGTGCCCACAGTAGTGATACACTGTGATAGTAAAGCAGCTATAGGTAGAGCACACAGTGGCTTCTATAATGGTAAGTCTCGACACATTCATCGACGACATAATACCGTAAGGCAGTTGATCACAAGTGGTGTTATCGCAGTTGACTATGTTAAGTCGGTGGATAACATAGCGGATCCATTAACAAAAGGTTTAAACCATGATCAAATGCATAAATTGCTAAAAGGAATGGGACTGAAAACCACATCTTAAAAGATGAGTATAGTGGTAACCCAACCATACGATTGGAGATCCCATGGGATTGGTTCAATGGGAAACAAAGCTATACAAATCTAGTTGTAACACTCAGAAGATATTTATCTTCGCCCATTCTTTAGAAAGCATTGAGTGTTGTAACCTGCACGTGGTAAGAGGCTAAGTCTTTTGACTTTTAATGATTCTTGAAATCTCAAGGAGATGCAGTATGGCAGGATACTCATGAAAGAATCACCTATGTAAGTGAGAAGTGGGGCCGCTTCGTGTGTGTGAGTCACTTACGAATTCCAAAGAGGTGTTCCACGGCCGAAACGGACACAAACGTGAGAACTGATGGAGTTGAGACAATATTGTGTTGATGCTATTGACTAGGCATACACCAAGGAAGAATAGTTCAAGGCATCGCGTCCACTAGCCCGCCGGTATGTCCGATAGTGTTGGCTATGGAAGGTTCAAAACCACAAGTTACCTTTCCAAAGACAATATCGTTTCTCGAGAACTGAGCAAAGAGTCTGCATACATGCATTTGTGTCTGGTGTTGGTTTGAGCTTGCAGCGCTCTAACCAATGTGGGGGATTGTAAGAAAAACGTGAGGAAATTTGGAAAGCTTTAAGCTTTTCATTTTCCAAGTCTCTTGGCCTTTCATATGATGTAACCTCCAATATGGTTATGAGGTGCCTTAATGCCGAGACCTCTCGTGTGGCCACTCCTATCCTATAAATAGGTGTGGATTTGAGAGATGAGAACACACCAACAATCATTCTCTCTTCTCTCTAAGCTCAAGCATTCTAGTTCGCATCTTAGGAGCACTACATTGCTCGGTTCTCGCCTCCAATTCAAGTTCGCCGGAGCCTACGAGTTTGAGGTGCTTCAACTCGGTAGGAGGAAAGTCGTTTCATCTTTGGGGACGTTGCGCCAATCCGTGAGCACTAGCCGGGGCGTATCTCGTCTTGCGGAGAGAGGGTTACCTCGACTCGACTTGAAGAAGACAATAGTTTGCATCTTGTTCTCTTATTGTATTTCTTTTGTTTTATTTACCTTCTAGTTTTTGGTTCTTTTGTAATAGCAAGAGTTGCCCGTGTAAAGGCTACACTATTTCCAACATGTATATTTATGCATGCTTATAGTGTATTATTTTTTCATTCAGTGAAGTATATTGAGCATTCAGTGAACTACAATATATATGCTTACAGTGAAGTATATTGAGCATGCCTTATAGTGTACTGTTTTATTCATTTCAGTGAAGTATATTGAGCATGTAGTGAACTTAGTATATGCTTATAGTGATGTATATTGAGCATGCTTTATAGTGTACTGTTTTTTCATTTCAGTGAAGCATATTGTTCATATAGTGAAGTATATGAGCATAAATTGAAGTATACTCTATATGCCTTTTAGTGATTTTAATATGGCTCACAAGTTTCGAACTTCTATGGCTCACAAGGGAAGTGGAAGTAGGAAGAAATTGAAGAAGGAGTTAGCAATGAAGTTATCAATGAAACCAGGTCGAAAATGTGGAAACTGTCATGAGATTGGACGCCATGATTCGAGGAATTGCAAAAAGGGGAATGAGAAGGCGAATCACTCATTTTTAGTACAATTTTGAGTGATTTTTATTCCAATTACATGTTTTTGTTTATTTATTGTGAGCATATACTTACAATGAAGTTGACATACTATATAGTGCAATAACTCTTGTGTACAGTGATATAAAACTGCTCTATAGTGAAGCAAATATGCTCTGCAGTGAAGTAAATTAATAGTCAACATAATATTGAATTTAATTGAAACGGATGAGCTTTATATTGAACTAAATGACACATACTATGGACTATATCAGTTTCATACAAATGGTCATGAACGCTTGAAGTTTACAATCATTTTTCCACATCTATCTCCATGTTGTTGCTACATTCTTCATAATGCTTTGATGTTGTTGCCAAGTTATTCAGTGACTCATGGTTTATTTCCGACAACATTAATGCGCTGCAATACTTTGCTCTTAACCTTTGGAGTATTTCCTTGCTGCTTTCTTTAGGCAATACATTTTCAATCTTGTTCCCGCTCACCATAGTAACAATCATCATATACTTCACTCTAAGGTCTATACACTTCACTGAATTCAGAAAAGACAAAACACTATAAGACATGCATTATATATTCACTACAAAGGTAAAACACTTCACTCTTAGCATTTATTAGTTCACTTGAAGCTCTATACACTATAAGCATGGATCACAAACACTTCACTCTAAGCATAGAATACTTCACTCTAAGCACATTTTACTTCACTGAAATGAAAAAACAGTGCACTATAAGAATGGATCACAAACACTTCACTCTATGCATGGAATACTTCACTATAAGCATGGAATACTTCACTCTAAGCATATTTTACTTCACTAAAATGATAAAATAGTGCATTATAAGCATGCATCACAAATACTTCACTCTAACCATGGAATGCTTTACTCTAAGCACATTTTACTTCATCAAAGTGATAAAACAGATCACTAATAACATGCATGACAAACACTTCACTATAACAATGAAATACTTCACTCTAAGCACATTTTACGTCACTGAATTGATAAAATAGTGTACTATAAGCATGGATTACAAACACATCACTTTAAACATAGAATACTTCACTCTAAGCACATTTTACTTCACTGAAATGAAAAAATAGTGCAATATAAGAATGGATCACAAACACTTCACCCTATGCATGGAATATTTCACTCTAAGCACATTTACCTCACTGAGATGATAAAATAGTGCACGTAAGCATGCATCACAAACACTTCACTCTAACCATGGAATACTTCACTCTAAGCACATTTTACTTCACCAAAGTGATAAAACAGATCACTAATAACATGCATCACAAACACTTCACTCTAACAATGAAATAATTCACTATAAGCACATTTACTTCACTGAAATGATAAAATAGTGCACTATAAGAATGAATCACAAACACTTCACTATATGCATGGAATACTTCACTCTAAGCACATTTTACTTCATAAAATAGTACACTATAAGCATGCATCACAAACACTTCACTCTAAACACATTTTACTTTATAAAATAGTACACTATAAGCATGCATCACAAACACTTCACTCTAAGCACATTTTACTTCACTAAAGTGATAAAACAGATCACTAATAACATGCATCACAAACACTTCACTCTGACCATGGAATACATCACTCTAAGCATATTTTACTTCACTAAAATGATATAACATATCACTATAAGCACGAATCACAAACACTTCACTTTAAGCATGGAATACTTCACTCTAAGCACATTTTACTTCATTAAGATGAAAAAATAGTGCACTATAAGCATGGATCACAAACACTTCAATCTAACCGTAGAATACTTCACTATAAGCATCGTATACTTCATGATAAATTGCATATACATCACAATAAACAACATATTCATCACTATAACCATAATTTACTTAACTCAAAGGCCAAGATAGTGAGTGTAAGACCAAAACTGTACAATCACTATGAGCACAATAGTTTAGTTCACTATAATCATAACATGACTCTATGTAGAGTTAATATACTTTACTCATATGTCAAGACAGTACACTTATGTTTCTACATTCTAGTTCATTGTAAACTGAAATGAATAGGCATAATGCGACTCCATTGTTAACTGACTACATCACTATAAGCATAATATGACTCCATCGTTAAAGTGAAATGCAATGAAAATCGGTTAAATGAATCATTCCTCAAATAAACAAGTCAAAGAACTTACGTTTATGAATTGAAGGCAATAGGTATGTTGAATCCAAGGCGACAACGAAATGAGCAACCAATGGAAGCGACGACAGAGTGAATCAATGTTTATGAGTGAGAATTGGTGGAGAATTCGAGCAGAAGAGGAGAACCGGTAGAGAATCGATGAAGAATTCGAGCGGAAGGGGAGAATCGGTGGATAATCGATGGAGAATTTGAGTAGAAGAAATGAAGGGCTGAAGAAAAATTATCCAAATGAGAGAAATTCATGTTTTACCCAGCTTTATTTGTTAAATGACTATTTTACCCCCACCTACTTATAGTGAACCAATTCTTGTTTATAGTGAAGTAATTTTCTGGATCAAATTTGAAATCCTAAGCAGAATTTCAGCCATTGATTTCTTAATCTTGTGGTTGAAATTTGTTCTGTAGTTATATATTTAAGGTGTACTTGCCCTATATCACTACTCATATTTCTAATATGTAGGTGTACGAAAAGAAGTCAAATAAATAAAACAAATCAAAACAAATCGCAACAACTATGAAAAATAAATCAAATGAAAATCCTAACATTTATGATAATAGATGATAAAATACAGCTAAATAATAATATAAATATTATCAACTCAATTCCGCAATTAAATAAAAGTATAAGTCTCTTATCAGTTTTCACACGGTTGAGACACATTTTGCCTTCGAAAGGTGGAAGTAAAAAAAATACTCCCTCCGTCCAAAAATAATATAGACCACATTTACCATTTTTGGCCCCGTCGACAAAAAATAAAGCACATTCATTTATGGAAAGTTTTCAACAAATAATAACCATTAACACTACTTCTCACTTACCTTTTCTCCTTCTCTCTTACATTTTTTCCCTTCTATCTTACTTTACCAATTCTACATTAAAACCCGTGTCATACACCAATTGCTCTACTTTCTGTGGACGGAGGGAGTAATTTTTTTGGTCTCTTGTTAAAAATTTGATCATTGTTTGCGATCAAACTTGCATCGCTTGGTTGAGCAAAATCAGACAAAAGCTTTTTGTGGGGAATTTTGGGAATGACTCCACCGAGTTATAGAGAAACCGTCTTGAATATGTCGCTCTCTGTTAAGAGAATTCCTCCCTCAACAGTTAGGAGACGCCGAGTGGGTCGTCGCCGAGATAAACCAAAGGCAGTCGCGGGCTCTCCCTGTCGATCACGCCGTGTACTTTAGTTTGACAAGAAAGAAAAATATGCAAACAATGGAAAAGTAGGTTATTTCATTCAATGATCGTAAAATAACGCTATCTTCCTCTTTATAATAAGGCCGCTAGGGTTTATTCGACCTACTATTTAGGAAAGAATCAACAAAGAAAACCTGAAAAATGAGCTTATGATTTCGCTCGACCCAAAAGGTAAAATAAGTTCGGCCCAAAACAAAATAACATTCAATAATTAAATAAACTTAAACTAACTAATAAGTCGTCTAGTAGGAGACGTAGTATCCATACTTACTTATCCGGCTTCTTCGCCGCTTTCTTCGGCCTTGTGCTCTTCGCCTTTCCTTCTACTTCTACTCCTACTCCGTGTGAGCTGCTGGCGTCGAACACTAACTGCTCCGGCTCCGCTGTTGCTGACTCCGCAGACGGCGTTGGTGTTGGCTCCGGCTGAGTTGTAGAGATTTTACTCGTATCAACTCCATCCTCGTTAAGCACATCCTTGTCCCCAAGGATTAAGTGTGGAAAACGGCGTTGTATCACTTCCATCGGTTCCCATGTCGGATGCGCACCGTCGTCATCGTCCCAATACAGTAGACCCTCGGTCACTGTCACCCCATCCTTCAAAACTTCTCGCGCCACTGACTTTCTCTAGCAAAGAACGTCGGAAACTCAGCCACCTCGCTGATCCTACTGTCAACAAAAGGCTTTACAAGGCTGACGTAAAAAACATCATGTATTCGACTCCCTTCCGGCAACTATAGCCTATAAGCCACCGGACCAATTCTCTCCACCACTTCGAATGGCCCACCGAATTTTGTTGACAGAGGACACGCCACCGAATGTTGCCGGCTGCAATTTAAGCAGCACGCGATCGCCTACGGCGAACTCAACGTGGCACATGTGCTTGTTCACAGAACTACGCATGCGTTGCTGGGCTCGCTCCAAATTCAGCATAATGCCACAATAAGGTCACCATTGAAGAACGATGGCTGCCACGTTAAGAGGGTAATCTGCGGCAGGCGGAGTTGATATTAAAGGGGAGGGGAATCTTTTTCGTACAGTTCATGAAACGGCAACGTGCCGAGACCCTCATGATGAAAACAATTATGGGCTAACTCTTCCCAAAGGAGAAAATTTGACCATTGTGCCGCCAGTCTACCACAAACAATCTCAAATACTACTCAAGCCCTCTGTCACAAACCTCCATTTGGCCATCGGATTGAGGTTGGTAAGCGGTTGTAAAGTGCACTTTGTTGAAAACGTGTTAATATAAGAGGCTTTTGGCCTTTCATGTGGCTAAGTCCTTTGGCCTTTCATGTTCTTGTAACCTCCATTGTGTTAATTTTGTGGTTTATGGTGGTTAATTCCATGACCTTCGTATTCCGATTGTTGTGGCAGACTGGCGGCACAATTCGGATAGGGACTCGATATTCCGCTGCCACAAAGATCCGCCTGTCGTGATACACTAACCCATTGTGAATAGTGAACGTCTTCAGGGCTGATTTTTTGCACAACTCAGTCAGTTCTGACAACATCTTGGTATAAGTTCTGTCATTGCCGATTCTGGAACTGGGTCCTCGACATCAACATCACGGCGTGATAAAGCGTCGGCCACCCTATTTTGATGCCCCCCGTCTTATACTCGATTCGAAACTTATATCCCATCAATTTTCGGGCGTACAACTGTTGATACGGGGTCTGAATCACTTGTTGCAGTAATTCCTTCCGGCTCCATTGATCACTGCGAATCACAAACTCTCGTCCCAACAAATACTTTCTCCACTTTTGGACTGCCTCCACCATCGCATATAGTTCTTTATGGTAAGTAAG
The DNA here is from genome assembly GCF_023119035.1 of Salvia hispanica. Taxonomy (NCBI): domain Eukaryota; kingdom Viridiplantae; phylum Streptophyta; class Magnoliopsida; order Lamiales; family Lamiaceae; genus Salvia; species Salvia hispanica. The sequence continues at coordinate 4,116,771 of NC_062966.1, read as the reverse complement.
AGGGTGATTGTCCTGCAAAAGTATCGCCACAACACCGTTTCCATGAAAAACGTTTTCGCAAAGTCCAGTAAGCACAAAACGGGGGTTGTTGTCATTGTCGTCGTCAAAGCCGCAAAATTTTTGTCCGCGTCGGGTGACCAACAACAGGAGTCCTTCTTAAGAGATCTGTAAGGGGGCAACAATCATCGCGTATCCACTATGAAGCGTCTGTAATACCCCGTGAGGCCCAACAACCCACTCAGCGTCTTGTCTGTCGACGGACCAGCCATACCACCGTCACCTCGATCTTCCCCGGGTCTGTTTTTAATTTGCCTTCTGTGATGAAATGTCCAAAATAATCAACTGTTGAGCAAAGAAAAGAACATTTCGACAATTTAATAAAGAAATGTTGAGATCGCAGGATAGATAAAACCTCCACAAGGTGGCGACCGTGATCGTCGATCGTCGGGCTTTAAATCAAAATATTATCGAAGGAAACGATCACTGACTTTCTGAGTAGAGGTCGTAAAATATCATTCATGGCCACCTGAAACGTCGATGGGGCGTTCGTGAAGCCAAACGACATCACCAAAAATTCAAAATGTCCATCATGTGTGCGGAAAGTTGTCATGAACACATCATCCACGTGGTCATCCCCAACTCATCAAAAAATTCGTCGGTTGTAGGGATTGGAAATTGGTCGGGTAGCGTGGTAGTTGATGCAAAAGCAGAACGACCCATTCTTCTTTCGGATAAGCACAACCGGGGACGAGAAATGGCTCTGGCTTGGCCTAATGATGCCCGTGTCCAGCATTTCATGCACCTAGCGCGCAATCTCGTTCTTCTGAAAGTAAGGATACCGGTGAGGGCGAACATTCACTGGCTTTGATCCTGGCATCAAATGATTCCGATGATCGAATGGTTGGGTGAGTGGCATTCTAGAGGGAACTCGAAAAACAGCACTGTAAGCCATCAAGGCCGCCAGGACTTCTAGTGGGAGGTCCTACGAAAAAGACAGATCCTCAGGAGACGGTTCATCCGCTGCGGGGACTGGCACAATCTCAAACAAATCCGCGCTGCCCTTCAAGGAGAGGATCAAAGCAAATTCAATGGTGCCAGCGTTGTAGTCGCTAGTCACGCGGTGAAGGGGGTGTAGCCATGCCATTCCCAATATCACATCCGGGCCATGTATAGGTAAAATGTGGAGGCCAACTTAAAACTTATGGCCTTGGACGACCAATCCCGTCTGAACACTGATGAAAGAGCATAGAATTGACTTGCCATTCCCCACATACACTCTAAACGGATGAACTGCCTTGAGTGGCAATTGTAACTTCTAAAAGATCCGTGGGTGTAATAAATCTTGCAAACTGCCTATGTCCACCAAGATTAACACCTCTACCACACCGATTGACCCCTTCAGCTAAATCGAATCGGAACATTGGCGCCCCTCTAGAGCATATTTATGTGATAAATCAGTATATAAATCACCGTTAAAACTATGCATGAAACGAGCCTTATCAACCGGTAAGAGATGGTGACTTCTACCCCCAGTACTCACGGATCTACAACTATTTCAGTCACAGATCCGAGCTTCAGCACAGAAGAGTATGAAGTGGATGAAATGCACCCATGACCTCCAAAAGAGAAGGAGAAGGGGAAGGGGAAGGAGAAGGCGAAAGCTAAGGGGAAGGTCGCAGAGCCGTCGGCGAATGCTCCAAAGGGTAGGAGATCGTGAACATTTTATACTCCAGCTAACATGCTTGCTCTGGCGAGGTGTTGGGTCGATATCGGCGAGGATCCGATTGTAGGTAACAACCAACGGAAGATTGGCTTCTGGACCCGCATCGTGCAACGATACAATCAGGATGGAGTGAAGCTTGACGGGGCACCGTCTCACAAGGCGCTGGAGCTTCGCAAGCATTTTGAGTGTGTAATGTTTCACATCGGTATGTTTCATGGCATATACGAGAACAACTTCCGAATGATGACGAACAATATGAGCTACGAAGATGTGCGTGATTTGTCACAAGCCCAATTCACGAGTACCGTTAGCAGCGTCGGGTTCCAACATTGGGAAGCCTACCTGAAACTGAAGGATCAAATCAAATTTCGGGCGGGAATTGAGGCAGCAGTGGCACCAGGCTCGGGGAGGATGAGGCTTGTTGGATCCCAGAGTTTGAGCAGCAACGGTCCGGTGCCAACCGACTTCACAGAGTCGGTTGAGGTAGTTCACCCTATTGCTCGGCGCCCAATGGGAGTGAAAGCGGCGAAGGGGAAGAGGAAGTCTTAGGGAGCGCCTCCAAGTTGACCGGTGGGGACCAGGAGGGTGGGTGGTGTCAGAATTGCCGGCTACGCTCAGCTGCATAAGTTCTACAAGCTATATCGAGAAGAACCGGATGATCGTGTGAAGACGGACATCTGGAAAACTAAACTATCAGTAGGATGAAGAAATAGTTGGGTTTGCATTCCGACGACGACGATGACGCTTGACTCGTATCTGTATTTTTCATCGATGATCATTTCTAGGTGTTTTTTTGTGTATTTTTGTTTGTTATTTTCTTTTTTTTAAATGTAGGGTTTTTTTCATCTCGTTGTATTCTATTTCCAATCTTGCAATACAACGAGGATTTACGTATTAATATGTTTTTGCATTTAGATTTATTTAATTTGATAACATATTAAATATAGAAGTGCTACAAAATTAAAATAAAATAATGATGATGTGGAAATGAAATGGAAATGGAAGGGCCCTATAGGAGGGTCCTTCCATTGCGGAAAGATAAGCCCTTTCAAAAATGATGATGTGGAAATAATAATAAAAAGGGACTCTGTGGGAGGGCCCAACCATTGCTAATGCTCTTAGAAAAAAACCCATTTCTCTTTATTTTCTATCTACTTTATTTTCTCTTTATTTCTCTATTTTTTTTCTATCCCATACTTTACTCTCTCTACTTTAAATTTTTAATATCAAAATTCCTTAAATTTCATGCTCAAAAGAAGTGCTTCGTTTATCTTGGAACGGAGGAAGTATATATATGGGATCCACATTCCACTATATTCAATGCACTTTTATTATATTTCTTTAACTCATGCCTAAACTAAATAAAACTTCTATCGTGGGACGGAGGGAATATTTGATTGTTTGAGAAAAGGAATTGGGAATTTTATGCGCAGTGAGACTTAAATGGCTAAACTGAAAAACTCAAGAAACCTCGTAAAGTATTGAAAAGTTCATTGTCACTTACACCCTTCGGAATTACTACAAATATATCACACTACATTGTATCGAATATAATTCCAATTAAGTGTTTGAAAAATAATACAACGTACAAAAGTTAAATTACAAAATCTAGAAACATTCCAAAATAACTCAATTATTAAATGACACATTCATACATAGAACTTAGAGATAAGGAGCCTCAAATTATAATACTAGCAAGAAATATTGCATATGAATTCACAAAGAGATTGACACATCCAGAGCATCTTAAAGGGGAGAGGTAAATAGAGAGGTAGAGTCTTATAATTATCATATATGTCTTTTTTCTTTAAAAATCATTCTCCAATGGAAAAGGTATTTACCTTTTATATACCTTATCCCCTTGGAGATGCTCTCGTAAAGTTAATTAGGAAAAATGACAAACTACATGATACCACAGCTTGTAGTAGCTACTATGGCTGCAACGCTTATTGCAGCACTTCCAACGGAAACTGCTGTATCCATTGCTTTAAAAGATTTAGAAATTTTATCCTGAAATTATTTATGAAAGTGCAGGTTTTCAGTGTTTTGTTAAAATAAGGATGTATCCAACTGATCTGGATGAAAATCCCAACCTAGCTGAGTCGTTGGCACAACAACCGGAACCTGGTATCAATAAAATTTCTCAACCCACTCTACTGGCTAGTATAGTGGATGGAGGTAAGGGTCGAATCCCACAGAGATGGACACGTTTAGGATCATTTGTAGTGATAGTCTGGAAGGTTTTGGTTAGCTACCACGCTTGGGTTGAGACTCTCCTAGACAGAAATTAAAAGTGGTACTCTACTGAGTGGTGGAAATTGATCGACATGTAGTTGTGTACGTGAGAATAGGGGACAAGGTGTCTCAGAGACATGTGGATAGTAAAACAGTTAAGGTAATAGGAATAACAGAGAATATGTGGTGGTTGGGTGGCTACTCTGACATGACTGGAGGGTACAAACTAAAAAGTAAAGGACAAAAGCAAAAAGTAACAAAAAAGTAAAAGTGATCCTAGAAAAAGTGGATTGTGATGTTTTCTTCTTCAACAAGTATGCACAGAAATTGGATGAATACAAGCTCCATGGATGAACTCAGATTTACAGCTTCAAACGTAAGATCATAAATTAAAAACTTAAACTCGAAGATTAACAGCTAATAATTCCAGATTACTCCTACTGACTAACATGCAAGGTGGCAACAGTAATGCAGAATGAAAAACTCATGCACGAAACCTTAAACCGAAATGAAGAAACTTGAAATTCCAGTTGACAAACCCAGATCTAGCCTACTCAAACAAAGACATGCTTAAACACTCAGAAGATAAACGCGATAACTAGATCTAACTTACCTAGGCAAAATGAAGCAGATTCAAACCAAAAAGAGATGCGTAAAACAAACTTCATTACTAAAGAAAACGTTTGGATCTTAACAAAAAAATACTTCAAAAGATAACAAGATTTAAGTTTGCAACAAATCCAACGAAGAAAGCAAGTAAAGATTAAACTAAGAAAGCGATTAAAGATTATTTTTGCCAATCCGGGCAATGAAACTGCTACTACTACGAGATGAACTGGCTGGAACAGTGGATGATAACTCTCCAGTGGACGTCTAGAGCTTCAGGTGACCATGGCTGTGGCGAGGAACGAGAAGAATGTGGACAATGCTGAAGGAACTGATCTTCCGAGAGAAAATTCTAACTAAGTGTAGTGGCCAAACTCCTTCTCTCTCTCAAAGTGGCTTCTTTTATTGGGAGGCTCGCCCTTGCTTTTAGGGTAGACTTCCTTCGTGAAATGACTCTTTTGCCCCTTGTTTATGGTTGATCATCCTTGCAATCCTTCTACTCTATCTCGAGCCTTCTCTCTGGCATGCATCCTGGTCAGTATTACACCCTTCTAGCGCTCTTTTCACCTGAGTTATCCGAACTGTCTCCTACTGACTTGGACCCTTTTATCCTACATACTTAAGCAACTTCTTTGCGGATAATACATGTAAATCAAGACATACTGACCAGTAACCAAGTCTTAGAATACGACTTATCAAACTGCTCACACTTACCACATGCTTGTCCTCAAGCGTGAAGAACAAACAAAAAGAAATAAGTCGATTCTAGCCTGGTTACTCCCCCTGGCCGACCCTACCTAAACTAGACACAAGACTCTAGACTTGGACGCAAAGAAAAACAAATAATCGACGCACACACATGAACACATAAAAAAAACTTTTAAAAAACTGAACGGGCTATATTTTCAACCATCCCTCCCCTTGGGATCAGGTACAATCCTGCCTTAGGTAGCCTTGAACTTCCGCCACTCCCCTTTTCCTTCCAAATCAGTATATTCGCTCGTCAAGATAACCCAACTCTTGGCCAAACACTAGATTCACTCAGTCACTCATTCCTCACCAGGGATGTTAGGACTGTTTTTCTCTCAATGCTGAACCACAGATGCTTCAGACTTAGATCTCATGCGCAGCTCCTGAAGGTCTTTAAGGCTTTTAACGGGGCTATTGGGTTGTAGTGTTTGGGGTGGATGTTCCTAAGGCTCTAAGGTTCAAAAACTAACTACTTTATTTTGATGTGGGGGAACTGTGTGCATTTGGGCTTCTGGCTAGTGCTTCTTTTCGGTTGGACAATTTCTGATATTGGCCTCCAACTGGTCACTGGCTTCCTTGTGGCTTCGCCACCCTTATTCCTTCTTTCTTCTTCTCTCTTTTTTTGTGGTCAAGTGTTTACGACCTTTTTCTTCGATATCTTCATGTGGCTTTGCCACCCTTATTCCTTTTTTTTTTGGACCTGAAATTTTTCCGGGTCGATTTCCTCCTTTCCTCTTGACTTCCTTTCTTCAGTTGGTCCTTCTCGCCTGTCCTCCTAGCCAGTTGCCTTCTTGCCTTATGCCTTGCACACACACAGTCCCAGTGGCTAGTGGGTTATTTCAGGGTGTAGATCAGGTTAGAAAATGAGGTTCTAAGGGATAGGTTTTTTTTTTTTTTTCTTTTTTTCCTCAGGGTAGTGGTTTCCTACTGCCTTCAGGATTTGCTACACGCGGTCACCTTGCCCTGGACATTGTGACAACCATTCTTCTTTTTATAGTTTTTAGTGGAAAGTAGTTCCACTTTAGGCTTCTAACTCACCATTTAAGAGGGCTTTCGTGTCTGGCCAAAAAGATGGGTTTTTCCCTCATACTTGCATCATCTATACTGACTAGGAGCTACTGGGGGGGGGTGGTTTCTGTTTTCCAGCATGCCTTATTTCCCTCAATTCCCCTCACCGTCAGTTAGAGGCAGTTGAGTTTTAAGCCCATTTATAAAAACACACACATATACACATCCTAGACCTAAACAAATCCTAAAAACACTATCACATGCAGCTGACCCGAATAACACATATATACATGTCATACTGGACATTTGCTCCCCCCCTCTCTCTTCACAAGTGTCTGCCCTCAGATACGAGCTGTGAAGTGAAAAACGAGAATGGCTAGTATGACAGACACACGTTCACATCAACATAATACTTACTATATCTAAAACCTTCTCACACTTAGACTATGCAATGAGCTAAGTGGGAGAGTTTTAGAGACACACTTAAACAAAACATAACAAAATATGACCAAACATAACACATATATACATAAAATTTTCACACTTAGACTATGCAGCTAAGTGTGAATTAACATGCATATGACAGAAACACTTAAACATAAACACATGTGCCAAACTAGCAAACCCTTAACTTCTCACACTTAGACTATTATATAGGTTAAGTGTTGTGAACGGGGTTTGCACATATAAACAACACATATTTAATCCTACCTACAACAAGCAAAAGAAAAAAAAATAGAAATAAAATAAAAACTTAAAATTAAAAAGAAAACTAACTGGTCGGCAGGGTTCCTGGTCGAACGGTCCTCCTGCTCCTCCTTGGGGCAGGGCTCTGTGCAGGTGATTCCTCGGGTTCCTCCTCTGCAGGTTCTGTTTGGTTTTCTTCTGACTCCTCCGGTCCATCACTTTCCTCCTTCTCTGGTTCAGTTGGTTCACCATCCTGGCCTCCATGGCCACTCGTTCTAGCTCCGGTATTCTCCCCTCCTCTTGCTAGCTCCTTGAGCACATTTTCCATCACACTTGTTAGTCGCACCATCTATGCCCGCGCTTGCCTGTTCTCCTTTGCTAACCCAGCTACTGCCTTCTCCAGATTGGCTTGCCTCTGCCCTTGTGGTTGTTCGTTCTACCCAACTTGCCCCTCTTGGCCTTGTTGTGCCCTCCCACCTGGAACTTCTCCCATTGGGTAGAATTGAGGGACTCCTGGTTATGGCAGAGGGACGAGTTCCTGGCTGGGTGGATAGCTTTCAAGAGGCATTGGTAGGTTGTCCAGTATCCCAAGTGCAGTCTTCTTCCGCGCCTTGCGCACCACACCATATACAACTCTGTTATTGATTTTCTGGCGGCCGAATTAGTCTGGCCCAAGAGGTTGTAGCCCAGATACACTTGTAACAATCGGAATATCGGATTGTTGAAGTGGATTGATCTGGATACAGTGGAAGCGAACTGGCCAGCAGAGGGATGGGTCATCTCTTCCCAGGCTTCTTGGGGGTTGAAATCCCCGTGCCTCCTCGGTATTCTTCTTTCTCGCTTCTCCATTCTGGGCCTATAGCCTCTTCTAGGAATATACTATCCCCGTATCTTTATTAATTAGTTAGTTTTGAGTTATCATATCTTTCCCATATTTGATTAAATATTACTACCTCCGCCAAGGTAGTTGGGGAATTTGTAAAAGTTTAAAGTAGAGAGAGGAAAGTAAGAGAGATTAAAAGAGAGTAAAGTAAGAGAAGAAATAAAGTTTTACTAAAAAAAAATTACTCAACTACCTTGGGCGGAGGGAGTATTAGATTATATTCTTGTAACCCCACAAATTATAAATATGTGTAGAGTATTCTATATCATGCAATCAATCAAGATCACAATTATATTTTTGTTTTATCGTTCTTTCCTTTCACGAGAGGTTGTCTTCGCTCTTAACCCAAACCCTAGTCTAGCCTCCACTTGCTCGATGGAATACATCCGCGCACCTTGATAACGAGGTACCAGCCCGAAGGCTCTTTCATGATTATTTTTCCGAGCAACCACATTTAGGAGCAGAATATTTCCTTGGGAAAAACTTACTCATATGCATTACAGATACGTCCACCATACGACCACTCCCTACCGGGCAAACGACTGATTTGTTCGATGAGTACTTGCGCATTGCGGAATCCACTGGTCAAGAATGTTTGATAAAATCCGCTCACCCTTCAGTGCAGAATATCACCGGACCCCAACTACCGTTGATTGTCGATTTTTGGTTCGTCTTCACGAATCAATGCACAGCTTTCCCAGGATGCTTGACAATGTTCACTGCATGCATTTGCAGTGGAAGAATTGTCCCACGGTTTGGAGGGGGTCGTACACAAGTGGTCATAAAGGAATCATCCGACGATCGTGCTATTTGCCTTGATGAGAGGGGCAGCCCTCAGACCTTCGTCTCGGAGTTTATTAGGAGCGAAGGGGTTTGGGATGAGCCCAAACTTTAGTAGCTTAATGGACAGGCTGGCCTCCCTCAGCATATCATTGCGAGGATACGGGACACCCCAATCATCACGGGGAAGCCGGATATCCCAAGATGGACGTTATCCAGGCTCGGCGATTTCTCGGTTTCCTCCACCTGGGATACTATTCGTTCACAGAGGCCGACCATTCCTAGTCTTGACGATATTTTGAAAGGCCAGACTCTCATCTTCCATCGCCATATTTGTTTGGAGATTACTATCGAACCGTATCCCAGTTGATACCAAGCTCCAATGGCGCAAGATTGATTTGGTGTCTAAGTGCCTCTGCTGCCCCTTTAGGCCCGGTACGGAGTCCCTCCAACACTTCTTCATCCAAGGCAGCGGGGCCTCTAGAGTATGGAGAGAGTTGGATAGCTGGTTCGAGGGCCCCTCCCCACCGCTTCGTGTCAATGACACTATTCCAGATAGGCTCGAAGTGTGGTCCCTCAGAACCCAACAAACAAGTAAGAAACACCTCAGTCGGCTTATGCCATATCTCATGTTTTGGTTTATCTAGGCTGAGCGAAATAGGAGTCGTCATCAAGAGACACAGTCCAAGCCGTTCAACACGATTTGGAAAGTACAAATGTATGTCCGAAACAACATCGCCAATGGAAATCTTAAGGCAAAGCATTGGAAGCATGTCAAGCTTGGTGTGTGTAGACCAAGTCTGGCTGAAGGAAGGATGCCCATACCGCGTGCTATGGCAGTGAAATGGAACCCTCCGGAACATCCGTGGCTTAAACTTAATACGGACGGTGCTTTTTCAGAATCCACGGGGAGAGCCGGGGGTAGAGGTATTATCCGAGATCACTCGGGGAGATTGATCGCAGCCTTCACTGCTCCGCTTGACGCACATTCAACCTTGGAAGCCGAACTATTGGCCATGCATCACGGTTTGTTGTTGGCCAGGGAGTTTGCCCAACCTATTTGGGTCGAATCGGATGCTGCCCAAGCAATTAGCCTTGCCAAAGGTTCAGGATGGGGGCCAGCCCACTCCCGTCGAGCCATGGCCCACCTGGCCTTGCATAGAAGATATGGAGACTTCCGCATTTCCTTCACCCTCCGAGAGGGGAATAAAGCCGCCGATCTTCTGGCCAAAATGGGCTTGGAAATTGAGGAACAGACAAGATTTAACAACCAAACAACCCCAAGATTGCTCAAAGCCATTTTGAGAATGCAAGAGATGGGAATACCAAACATTCGTGTGTGCGATGAGGATCTCGTCGTGGATTCGATTCCCCGTTGATTGACACTTGGAGATTGTTCCTTAGCGATCGCCTTAGAGTAGGTAGGTGTCGAGCCAACAATGGCTTGTCCCCCGCATACTCTTGTGGTGGTAGTGCTATTGCTTTTGATTTTGCCTTCGTAGCTTTGTTTATCCTTGAAGGACCTTTCTGGTTGTTTTTCGTGTAGATTCCGATACGCCACTTTTGGGCATGGCCAAGTATTGTACCAATTTGTGATCTGATATGTAGGGATGAGGGACCCATGAACCCACCACCGCTTGGTGTTTGAAAAAAAAAATCCGACGATTGTGCTAGAGACATCCGCCGACTATCTTCTATGAATTTGACATGCGTATTCCGAGGTCCCCGTGTTGGAACATGTATACTAAAAAACATTTTTCGAGTTTATTATAAATTTGATAAATTGCTTGTATATAGTAAACTCTTCTTGTTAATGAGAGTAATAAATATTTTCTTCATGTTGTATTATACTTTAATGGGCATTGACCGTTTAAATTATATTCTATTAAAATGCCGGAAAGTAAAATTAGTCTTAGTCTTCTACATTGAAGGTTGTGGATCAGGTCATGTGACTCAGTCAGAACCTTGTAGAAGTAAAACTTTTTCATAATCTAGATAGGCTTTGGCTACCTATCGCGAAAGGTTGCAGTGTCCATCCGAAAGTCTTCTTTACCTTGAGAATGACTAGAGACACTAAAGTATAGACACCTCTTTATTGCTATCTACTGAAAGATGATGTCTTGCAAATTTAATATTCCTTAATCATTGTAATAATATAGGACATAGGTTATTAATCATGCGCTGTTTTGGCTTATCCGTATGTGCGGGTTTTTCGCAACCTAATATTCCTTATATCTTGGGTAGTACTCCCTCCGTCCGTGAAATGTTGTCCAATTTTTCCATTTCGGTCCGTCCATGAAATATTGTCCACTTTTCTTTTTTTCCTTTTTTGGTAAATAGACCCCACTTTCCACTAACTCATTACACTCACATTCTATAATGTGGGGCCTACATTCCACTAACTTTTTCCACTCACTTTTCTTCATATTTTTTTAAAACCCGTGCCGAGTCAAACATGGACAATGTTTCGCGGACGAAGGTAGTAGTAATTAATAAATAGTACGGTGTCAGTATTATTATTTCATTGAATCGTGTGTTTTAGCGGTTTGACTATATTCCCAAGAGGTGTCCAAGAAAAGTTCTATTATTCAGAAACCCGGCCGATTTGGATATAATCCAAGAATAATTGTAAAGCAAAGTATAATATTTTAATATACATCTCGTACAAGACAAACTCTTGGAAATAAAATATTAATCAATTTTAAAGTCCATAGCAGACTACAAATTAATTAATGGATATAAAAAGTCTTAAACAGTGGAAATAATATTTTAAAGAGGTTAACCCGGATTGCTTGTAATCACGGATTGGATGGAGGTCAATATTTTTTCTATAGTGGAAGAAGAAATATTCCATTGGCCTTATATTAAATTATTAGTTATAATTTAATTAGTAAATAAAAAGGTCCAAATAGGGAGGTCAAATCCAAGCCCCATAGATCCATAACCTAGCCCATCACAAACTCTATAAACTGGGTTTTAATTTGCAATTTTCGTTGTGCAAACCTCAACACCCCAGGTAAAACAACTATATTAACGTTCTCAACCAATCCGACATTTTCAATGAGCTTCTTAATGGTAGTGCACCGGCGATAACCTTCAATGCTATTGGTCGTCAGTACAACATGGGGTACTATCTTGCCGATGGTATTTAACCAAGTTGGCTAACATTCGTGAAGACTGCATGTCACAAGACCCCAAACGGGTCATTTTCACACAGAAGTAGGAGGCGGCTCCAAAAGATGTTGAACGAGCTCCCGAAATGACTTGGTTTGTGCACAACCTCACCGATATAATATATGCATGTGTTATCATACACACTATGGTAGTTGAACATGAAGGACCGGAAGCCGAATATTGGTTCGATAATGAGAATCCCGGAAACTCCACTGTCAATAGTTCGCCACGCCGTGGTGTGCCGTGTGCCGCCTCAAATATGTGAGAAAATACAAATTCATGCAAGGACACACGATTAGATGGCCCACACCAAACTTCAGGAAGATTTAGTCGAGCACATGTGCACTCAATTTGGCAACCATTGGGATTTAAATTATGTAATTATAGGATTTGGCAACTATGTTCAACTTCAAATAAATTCAAATTTTAGGATTTTAATTATGTAATTTTTTATTTTTTATTAAAAAAATAAATACTATTTTTAAAAATAGTATTGCGTCTCAATTTTAATTATAGTAGTATTTGTCTAGAAAGAAATTAAATTTGAATTGAAATAGTGGGACCTATGAATAATTAAGAGATGAGTTGGTTAGGAGATGGAGGGTAGCAAGTGCTATCTCTTGATGAAGAGATGGAGTAAAAAGTGGCGTGAGGCCTATAAATAGTGGATGAATTGAAGATAGAATGAAGATAGAGTTGTGGATGTCCTTATCGTAACATATATTGTTATATATTTTGACAAGTGAAATGATTTCTCACCCTATTTAAATATGTAGAACTATTTACCTTCCTTTCCTTAAGGTTGACAGTAAGATTAGGATCGACACATTTGTCCACGTCATCGTCTTCTTCTTCCTCTTCCTCCTCCTTCTTCTCATCGCTTTCTTCTTCCTCTTCCTCCTCCTCCGCTCCAACCTCCTCCTCCTCCTCATCTTCCTCTGCCCCTCCTCCTTCTCTTCATCCTTACCTTCAGCTTCCTCCACTCCGTTATTAAGAAAAATACATTTAAAAGCACAAATTATTATGTTAATAACTTAATAGAATGACTTAAAATAAGGGCAAAGAAATTAGTGAGTATGTAGAGACTCTAAGATGTATTAAACATATAAAACTAATGTACTCCTTCCGTCCTTAAAAAATTGACAAACTTGTAAATGACACAAGTTTAATGTGCATTTGGTAAAACAAGAGAGAGATGGAAAAAAATAAGAAAGAGTGAGGGAAAAGGTAGTGGAAGTAGTGTTAATGGATTGTAAGGTACATAATAAAATGACGTGTAAGGTTAATATGTTATTAAAAACTTATCATATTTAGACTTGGTCTAATTTTGGGAGACGTTCAAAATGGTAAAAGTCTATTTTCTTAGGACGGAGAGAGTAGTATATAAAAGTAGAATTTAGTGAACTTTCCGTAACAAATATATTACTACATCTGTTATTTAAAAATCGAAACTCTTTCTATTTTTGTTTATCCTAATTAAAAACGTTCTATTTGTTCTTTCTCTAATAAGGTGAGAATATCCACAAACCATATTTAAATCACTTTTACATTCTATTTAACTCTTAATTTATTAATTATACATTAAAATAAGTATTATTTTAAAAGTTTCTATATTTAAAAGATGTATATGTATGAGAGTTACCTGTTTGAGATCAAACTCATCCGATTGCTGATTAGTGATCTGTGATTTCATCAAGATTTGATTGAGCAGCTTAAGCATGGACCTCTGTCAACGAACTTGTTGGAGGGATGACGGTGTTTGAAGCTCCCTCGGCCGTAGCAGTCGCAACATAGGTAGTAAGAGACGTTGGCTTGACATTGCAAGCACGAGAAATACGAATCTAAGAGAAGAGATTTGCAAGCTCTGCACCTTGGAACCGAGACTTTTTCCATGTAATAAAGAGCTAAGACTTCGTCGAAATCGAGGGTTGCACTGCAGTTAGCGTCGAGCTCCTCGAAGAAGTCGTTGTCGGTGAAGGAGGAGGAGTTCATCATGTACTCACGCTGGCAAATTTTTCCATCGTCGTTTGTGTCGAGTGATCGGAAAAATTTTTGAGCTAGGTTTTTCTCGGTTCCAGCTGCTCCATTGTAGTATGCCCTTGCAACTTTTCTAACTTCATCCATCTTTTTTTTTCTCTATTTTAAAATTTTTGTATCTCTCTCTCTATATAATAAGTACTCCATGTTAGTCATGTGGGATCAACTTATTCATGATCAGCTGTGTGACTTAGTAAAGGCTTGATACAACGAGGATTGGAAAGAAGCTACAAGTTTTGATATAAATGCTGAGAATTAAATTAGTGATAAGTGGTATCTGTATTTCGTACCAACTTGCCATTTGATGGTTTTTTATTGAATGGAAAGTAGAACAAGTCAAGGGTGGGGAACTCATGCATCCCCTATCGAGACCGTTTGATTTTTTAAAATAATCACAAATTCAACTGGCTAGGAAATACACTAGGCCAACTAGTGAACTTGGTATGATTCATAAATCATAGCCTTACTTTGAGACTTAATGGACCGTATTCAATTTAATGGTGTCTTGGGCTTTCTTGTGTTCAGCCCAATGACTTATTAATTCGAGGCCCAAGTGTTTGGCCCTGTTGGTGGGTGCCTTACTTACTAGAGCCGCTGGATTGCTGCCACGTCGCAACTCCACGCGGATCGCCTTGCTACACCGTTGGATATGGGGTGTGTTTGTTGTGGGAGAGATAACTAGAGTGTCTCTCTAGTTTTCCCTCTTAATTCGACATTTTGACATTCTCTCTCTTCAGCTCTCTCTCTCTCTGTCAATTCTAGGGTTTCTCCTTCCTTCGTCTTCGATCTTCTCTTCGAGTGTTTCTCTGAGCCTTTTGGAGTGTTTCCACCGGTGAAATCACTAGCAGGGGCTACCTATTCGGTTCCTTTGCAAAGTCCAGTGCGAGATCTAACTTGGGTGTTGGATTCGCAAAGCTGGAGGCGATTTCACTGTGTTCTTGTGAGGATCTATGAGTTCGTGAGTTCTAGAGACTCTCTCTCTGTGTAAAGGAGGTTGTGCGTGTTGAGACGGTGACGTTGGTAGCAATCAGTGAGTGTGCAGGTTTCCTATTGGTGATAGGTTGAAGTCCAGATTGGTCGAAGATCATGGATTAGCTAGGGTTCCAATTAGGGTTTACAATCTGTAATAGATAGATAGTTAGTTCTTCTTCTTGATTGCTTGTATTTGGTTTGTAACTTCTGAGAATATCCATCTCAGAGCTCAATCAATAAAAAAGGTCCCGGTAATTAGTGAATCCCGAGTGATCAAGTTTGGAATTAAAAGACACAAGACCACGCCTTATACCCCTCAGCAAAATGGAGTTGCTGAAAAGATGAACAAAACCCTTTTGGAAAAAGTTAGGTGTCTTTTTTTCTAAAAGTAGTCTTTCTAAAAAATTTTGGGGTGAAGCCCTTCTTCTGACTTCAGCATACCTAGTGAATAGGTCACCCTCAGTCCCTTTAAAGGGTAAATGTCCTGAGGCTATATTCACTGGGAGAAAAGTCTCTTTATCTCATTTTAAAGTTTTTTGTTGTAGTGCTTTTATTCACACAAACTGATAAGCTGGATCTTATTTCCAAGAAAGGGGTGTTTCTTGGATACCCAGACACTCTCAGTGAGGTGGAGTTCACTGACACTCTCACTGAGGTGGAGTCATCTAATGATGCTCTAAGTGTGGAACAGTTCTGGAATACAAATCCCATAACCCCTGATCCTGACCCTGAACCTGAACCTGAGCCTGAGCCTAAGCTTGAGCCCCCAAATGAGATTCTTCATGATGACCAAGTATTTGAGCCTCAACATGGACCTAATAACCCTGTTCCAGATTTGAGGGATTACCTCCTGACTAGAGATAGAGGCAGAAGGAATCCTAATCCTCCTGTTAGGTACTTAGGTCTTGTGAATTTGATTACCCTTGCATTTAATGTGCATGAATCTAATGGGGATGAACCTCAGTCTTATAAGCAGGCTCTAAATTCTAATTTCTGTGACCTGTTGCATAAATCCATGGAAGATGAAATGCTATATCTTAAAGTGAATTGTACCTGGTTATTTATTCCTCTACCTGCTGGTGCTTCTGTCGTTGATTGCAGATGGTTGTTCAAATTGAAAAATGAGGTTGATGGCCTAAAGTACAAGATCAAAGGGTTTACTCAACAAGAGGGGGTAGATTATACTAAGATATTTGCTCCTGTTGTGAAATTTACTACTGTTATACTTATGCTTGCCAAAGGGTTTACTACTGTGGCCAAAGGGTTTATGACTTTGATTGGGAGTTGAAACAAATGGATGTCAAAAACTGCTTTGTTGCATGGTGATTTAGATAAACCTATCTATATGAAGCAACCTGAGGGTTTTGTGGATCCTATGTACCCCAATCATGTTTGCTTGTTGAAGAAAGCGTTGTATGGTTTAAAGCAGTCCCCTAGACAATGGAATATGCCTTAAGTCTATTAAGCATGTGCAACCTGCTTTATGTGATATTTTTGAAATGAAGGATCTTGGTGATGCTCAAAAGATTTTGGGTATCAAAAGATTTTTGGTGAAATGAAAGGAGTCTGTCCTTGTGCTTCACCAAGAACCATATGTGCATAAGATCCTGCAAAATTTTAACATGTCTGCTGCTAAAATTGCTACTGTGCCTTTAGCTGCTCATTTTTTGTTGAGTAAAGATTTGTGTCCAAAGTCTGATGTTGATATTGCTGCCATGAAAAAGGTGCCTTATGCCAATGCTAGGTTCTGTGATGTATTTGATGGTTAGTATTAGGCCTGATATTGCTTATGTTGTGTCTTGCTTGAGTATGGTCGGTGCTTGAGTATGTATTTGATGCTTGAGTATGGTCGGTGTATATGTCTAATCCTGGACCTGTGCACTGGGAGGCTTTGAAATGGCTTCTTAGATATCTGAAACATACTGCGGTCGGTGTTTTTCTAAGTGTGATGATGGTGTTGAGCTATGTGGCTTTGTTGATTCTAACTATGCTAATGACAAGAACAAGAGAAAGTCCACTACTTCTTATGTGTTTACTGTGTGTAGGTCTTGTGTTAGTTGGAAATCTCAATTGCAACACATAGCTGCCATCTCTACTACTGAGTCAGAATATATAGTCATCACAGAGGCTATGAAGGAGGCTATTTGGTTAAAGGGAGTTCTCTCTGAACTTAAATTCTTGAAAGATACACATCAAGAGAAAGCCTCAGTGGTAACTAAACCCAAGCCAGTAAAGAGGAGGCTAGTGTTGAAAAACGACCCCAAGGCAGAAAGGCAGAAACCCCAAAGAGTGTCACAGAGATGCTTAGGAAAGTGGAAGTCCAACAAGGCAGGAGCAAACACAGCAGCAGATGCAGTGGAGGTTTCGAGTGAAGACGAGAAGACTACTCCTACAAAACCTGGGGAGGAGCCCTCGAAAGCTAGCCAGGAGGACACCCAAATGGCAACATGGACAGTATCATCAACGCCGACTGACCAGAAGGAGAATACTGGCAAGGTGGCTGAGGGTCTGGACCTCGCATCAGAGTCACTAGGTCGGGAGGAGGCAGCAAGAAGTGATACTAGTACCCGCGTGGTGACCGAGCCTACCACCCAGGAGGACGTTTCAACATAAGCCGACGAAGAAGCAGAGGCAATGGAAATCGAAGAAACCAAGTACATCCAAGAAAGGAAGAGAAAGGGGAAAGCCCCTGTCAAGAAGAAACAAGTCATGAAGAAACAACGCACTACCAATGCCAGCATAGTGATCAGAGAGCCGGAAGAGAGAGGGAGATCAAGCGGCAGGGACTACACTTCCAGCGAGGAGTCTGACTCGGAGAGTGATATCTCTCTAGAAGGGGAAGAATACCATGAGCAGCAGCTCCCCTACAACCACCAGGAACTAATCCACCCTCCAGTCGAGAGGATCGTGTACCGTCGATGGAGGGTAGAGCTCACTGATGAGCTTATGGAGGACTGAAGCACTACGACACCAAAAAGCTTCAAGACGCATTTGACGACAAGGAAGAAAGTAGCAAGCAGGTCAAATGCGGAAAGGTACTCCACATACCCTCTTTGGATGAGTTATCTGTTCGTGATTCCTTCCTGGCCAGTATAGAAGCATTGGGTTTTGAATGGCTGTTAGAGATTAGGGACCCGGAGATATCTGTGAGATTAGCAAAGGAGTTCTTCACCACGTTTAGGTTCCAAGTCACTACGGACCTAGACGAGGTGTCAATTTCCTTTAGGATATTCGGTGGAGAAGCTGTCCATGAGTCTGATAGTGTGGACTGTGCGACCGGGTATGTGTAGCACTGGAGGAGGCTATAGGACCAGACTTGGAGAAGCCGTGAGAGGGGGGTACCGAGGAGACACATAGAATTTGAGCCCCAGGAAGCCTAGGAGGAGCTAACCCACCCCGATGCTGGCCGGTTCGCTTCCACTAAATCCAGATCCACCCACTTCAACAATTCCATGCTGAGATTGGTGCAACTCTACTTAGGCTATAACCTGCTGGGGCAGAGTAATTCAGCTGCCAGAACGTCCATGACCGAATTGTACTTGGTATGGTGCGCTAATCGTGGCAGAAAACTGCATTTGGGATTTTGGACAGCCTACCAATGCCACCTGATAGCCACCTACCCAGCCAGAAACTTGTCCCTCTGCCACATACTAGGAGCCTTTGTGCGCACCTGTCTGGTATGGTGCGCTAATCGTACTTGTACTTGTACTTGGTATACCTGTCTGGTATGGTACGCTAATTGTACTTGGTATGGTGCGCTAATCGTGGCAGAAGACCTATCTCCGATGTACATGGTCGACGCTCCTGGCCTGTTTGATATACCCTTCTTCGTCCGCACCAACTTGGTATACTACAGAGAAGGAGTACCCCAGTTCTACCCAATGGGAGAAGTCCCTGGGGGAAGGGCACAACAAGGCCAGGAGGGGCAACCTGGGCAGATCGACCAAGCGCAAAGGCTGAGGCAAGCAAATCTGGAGAGGGCAGTAACTGAGCTGGCTGAGGAGAATAGACAATCACGGGCAGAGATGGTGAAGCTGACAACCCTAATGGAGAGCATACTAAAGGAATTTGCAAGAGGAAAGGCAAGCACTGGAGTTGGAACAAGCGGACATGGAGGACAGGAAGAAGAACCCACCGGACCTGGGAAGGAAGAAGGTGATGAACAAGAGGAGGACGATGACAACCAACCCGGACCTACTGAAGAAGAACCAACGGACCCACCTGCACAGACCCCTGCACCAAGAAGGAATAGGAGGAACATCTGATCGAACCACCCCCAACTGACCAGTTAGTTTTCTTTTTAATTTTTATGTTTTTCTTTTGTTTATGTTTTCTTACTTTTATTAAATAGGTAGAATTATGTGTATTAATTGCTAGCAAACCCCATTCATAACACTTAGCCTATTTAATAGTCTAAGTGTGAGAAGTAAAGGGTTTGCTACTTCGGTGCTTATGTTTTTTGTGTTGTGTCATAAGCATGTTAACTCACACTTAGCCTACTGCATAGTCTAAGTGTGAGGAGTTTATATGTTTATATAACATGTTCGTAAAATATTTTGCTTCGTTTTATAAATCTAGGTATATATCTGAGACTCTCCCACTTAGCCTATTGCATAGCCTAAGTGTGAGAATTTTTTAGATATAATATGTGTTTGTGTAAATATGTGTCTGTCATACTAGCCATTCCCAATTTTCACTTCACAGCCCGTATCTGGGGCAGACACTTGTGAATTGAGAGGGGGGAGCAAATGGCCAGTATGACATGTATATATATGTGTTATTTGAGTCAGTGCATGTTAGTTTTTTTTTAGGGTTTGTTTAGGTCTAGGAATTATGTGTTATGTTTCATGAATGGGCTTAAAACTCAACTGCCTCGAACTGACGGTGAGGGGAATTGAGGGAGATAAGGCATACCGGAAAACAGAAACCACCCCCTCCAGTAACCCCTAGTCAGTATAGATGATGCAAGTATGAAGGAAAAACCCATCCCTTAGGTCAGACACGAAAGCCCTCTTAAAAGGTGAGTTAGAAACCCCAAAGTGGAACTACTTTCCACTAAATACTGAAAAAAAGAAGAGAGGCTACCACATGATGTCTAGGGCAAGGGGACCGCATGTAGCAAACCCTGAAGGCAGTAGGAAATCCCCTCATTTTCTAGCCTGACCTATACCCCGAAATAACCCATCAGCCACTGGAACTGTGTGCATGCAAGGCACAAGGCAAGGAAGCAACTGCCCAGGAGGACATACAAAAGGAACCAGCTGAAGAAAAGAAAAGCAAAGAAAGAAGGAGAAAATCGATCTGAAATTTTCCAGATCCAAAAAAAATAGAAGAAGGAATAAGGGTGGCAAAACCACAGAAAAGAAAATTGAAGAAAATGGTCGCAGATACTTGGCCACAAAAAGAGAAAGGAGGAAGAAGGAATAAGGGTGGCGAAGCCACAAAGAAGCTACTGACCAGTTGGAAGCCAATGTCGAAATTGTCCAGCCGAAGAAGAAGCCCTAGCCAGAAGCCCGAATGCACACAGTTCTCCCTCATCAAATAAGTAGTTAGTTTTTGAACCATAGAGCCTTAGGGACAACTACCCCAAACACTACAAACCACTAGCCCCATTACAAGCCTTAAAGACCTTCAGGAGCTGCATGTGAGATCTGAGTCCGAAACATCTGTGGGTTAGCATTGAGAGAAAACAGTCCTAACATCCCCTGTGAGGAATGAGTGACTGAGTGAACCCAGTGTTTGGCCTAGGATTGGGTGATCCTGACAAGCAAATATACTGACTTGGGGAAGAAAAGGGGGGCGGCGGAAGTTCAAGGCATCTTAAGGCCGGATTGCACCTGATCTCTAAGGAAAGGGTGGTTGAAAATATAGCCTATTCTATGTGTTTAAGTTAACTATATGTTTTATGTGGCATTAGAAGTACTTGAATAATTGGATTAAAGAGGATATGTGACAGTCTTGCCTGGGTTCTACGGGTCATATTCAATGATAATGGACCTACGGGTCAAAGAAAATGTGCAAAGAGGGACCTTCGTGGAAAGGTCAAAATGCAAAGAGGGGCCTTCATGGAAAGGTCAAATAATTAAAAGGGACCTTCGGGTCGTATACAATGGAAATCTCGGGCAGATACCAGGCTTGATATGTCACAGAATAATATGTTGAACAGACTGGCATATGCATATGTATATGAAATTGTTTCTAATATTTGTTGGTTGTTGTTATATATATTGGTTAAAGAATATATTGATATCTGGGATGTGGAATTAAAGGTAAGGTTTATATACATTGAGTTGTGGCTCATATAAACCACTAATATTTATCAGGAATAAGATATCAATGAAGTTTTTGATTGATATGGCTCATAGGAACTCCACATGTTATCAGGGTCGACGGCTGACGCATTTTGGCAACTTCTCTTCCTCATCTTTTTTGCATGTAGATAATTGTATAGTATATAGAGTGGTGAGAGGGTCCCACTACGGTTTAGAATGTTTTGAAATATGTACTTGATAAATATTGTTTTTTGAAATTTTATAATATGTGTATTTTATTTATTTGAAGTGTGGTTATTTATTTTTCAATTTTGAATTTATTTACAGTAAGTGTATACGTGGTTGAGGTGTGACATTTAACACCAATATCTCATACCACAAAATACACCTGATAAGTCGTATTCTGAGCCTTGGTTACTGGTCAGTATGTCGTGAAATGCATGTATTATCTGCAAAACAGTTGCTCAAGTGTGTAAGATTAAAGGATCCAAGTCAGTAAGAGATGATTCAGGTGACGCCAAGAGAAAAGGGCGCTAGAAGGGTGCAATACTGACCGGGATGCATGCCAAAGAAAAGGCTCGAGATGGAGAAGAAGGATAGCGAGATGATCATTAACAAGGGCATAAAAGTCAAAACTTGAAGGAAGTCTACCCTAAAAGCAAGGGCAAGCCTCCCTATAAAAGAAGCCACTTGGAGAGAGAGAAAGAGTTCGCTCTTAGAATTCGGCCTTTGGTTCTCGGTTCAAAAAATACACTTAGTAGAATTCTCTCTAAAAGATCAGTCCTTCAGCATTGTCCAAGCTCTCGTTCCTCGCCACAGCCATGGTCACTTGACGTCCAAGAATCTGCCAGAGAAATCATCGATCCACCGTTCCAGCCAGTTGCCGTAGTAGTATAAGCAGTATCATCGCCCGGAGTGGCCAAACAATCGTTATTTGCTTTCTAGTTTAATCTTTACTTGTTTTCATCGTTGTTTTTGTTGCAAACACTCATCGCTATTGCCTTTTGAAGTACCTTGTGAAGTTCGAACGTTTTAATTATGAAGTTTCTATTTCGTATGTCGCTTTGGTTCGAGTTTGCTTCGTTCTGCATAGGAAAGTTAGATCTAGTTGTTGCCTTTAATTTCTAAGTGCTTTCTTACCTGGAGTTGTCGATTTGAAGTTGTAGTTATGTTTAATCAAATTTTCGTGCATGAGTTTCTGTTCTGCGCCGTGATCACACCCTTGCATGTCAGTCAGTAGAAATAAAATTGCAATTTCATCGTTTATTTTAATTTTGAACATTTAATCAATGGATCTTGAGTTTGAGGTTATGAATCTGAAGTTCAGTTATGGTGTTTGTGTTTATCTAATTTTTGTTAATGCTTGGTGAAGAAGAAAACGTCAAAATCAACTTTAGTTTGGACCACTTTTACTTTTAAGTTACTTTTGCTTTTGTTCCCTACTTTTCGGTTGTACTGTCCAGACTGTCGAGAGAGCCACCCGGCCACCAGATATACCTTGTTGTCTAGATTTCCTCTTTTAGTAACTGTCTACTTTTCATATGCTTCTGAGACACCTTGTCCCCTATTTTCACGAACACCACCACATGCCTGTTATTTTCACGCCTACTAGTCAGTAGAGTACCACCTTTATTTCTTGCCTAGGTAAAATCTCAACCCAAGCGTGGTAGCTAACCAAAACACACAGGAAAGTCACCACAGTTATCAAAACATGTCCATCCTCATGGGATTCGACCCCTTCCTCCATTATACTAGCCAGCAGAAGTGGGTTGAGGAAACTTGTTTGAAGCCAGGTCCCGGTTGTCGTACCAACGACTCAGCTGGGTCGGGAATCTCTTCCTGATCAGTTGGATACACTCCAAATTACATACGAGAACCTTAGGGAAAGAACCAAGACCTTCAACACCCAATGTAAAACATTCTTACTTTAAGAAGGTGGCTCCCATAAATCCGAAATAGATGGCTACACTTGCTTGTAGAAGAACAACGCCATAACATTTTTATTATTCTATATTCCCTACCTCATTAGAGTTGGATTATGTACAATTTTTTTTTTTTATCATATTCCCTAGATGGCTAGATATTTTGATGAAAAAAAATCTTCATTTTGATACTCTAAAAATTGTAATTTTCACTGACAAATACGGGAAGTTGTTGACTCTATAGGATTTGTCATTTCTTCCACGTCTTGATACAAGAGCTATTTGGCTGTCGATACCATTTGTTGCAAATTTAGGTGGAAATATTTGAAATAAGAAAAAAAGATGATAGTCTTTGTAGTGAATTCTTATTTAACACTTGATTGAAGAAATAGTATAAGGATCATCCTAATTATACTAAAGTAGGAATGAACTAGTTTAATGAACCTAAACTAATATATGAATTTATGGGGGAGTGTTAGGGTGACACCACTCTTAAAGTGACAACTTGACAACAACGTAGCATGCAATCTATGATATATAGGTAAGCAATCTGCGATACACAGACAATCAACTCAACACGAGGTTCCAAGCAACAGCAATATGAAATCATAGCACTATGGTGACACCATAGTTAAAATGACAACCTAAGCAAGCAACCTGCAGTACATAACCAAGCAATCTGTGATACATAGCCAATCAACTCGGCATATTGTTCCAAGCAATCTGCGATACGAAATCACAAATTTATATATTCCCATCCTTTTGGATCACTTCATAATTACTACTCCCTCCGTTCCCATAGTAATAGAGGCATTCCATTTTGCAAACTCGTTTTGAAAAAATAATTATAAAAAGTTAAAGTGGAGAAAAAGTAAAGTAAGAGAAAGAATAATGTAGAGAAGAGTCTTATTTATAATATTCTCTCTCTTAGTTTACTTTTTCTCCACTTTAACTATTTATAATTATTTTTTTAAAACGAGTGCACAAAATGAAATGCCTCTATTACTATGGAACGGAGGGAGTACTATATTACCACGATTTTATTTCTTTCATATTTTAACAATCAGAAATTTTCTTTTCAATAGTAAGTCTTTAGATTTTTCTGTTTTTTAATCTAATGTTGGTTATTAATTTTTTTCCATTTTAAAGTTATGATAAAATATATTTTATTAATTAATTTTTAAATTGTATATGTATTTTATTACGTTATAAGATGTGCAACAAATGGCTCCAAGCAAGGCAAACGAGTTATTTTATCTTCGAGTTTTGTTGAAAAATGAAATGAGTAGTGAAACTTTGAAGATTTTAGTTTGTAATGAAGAGGTTGCTAGTTCTTTAAATTCTGAAGTTAATATAATATATATTAAGAAGATATAAAAAATTACGAGTAACTACCCATTTGTATTATCCAATACTGTTTTTATCTTCTATGATTTAATGCTAGAACATTATATTCTGATTAATTGTTTCAAGTTTCTTCTGGTTCTGATTTGTATATATTTGTAATCCTTATTTAACTAAAACTTTGTTACTCATTTTGTTTACAACTTTCATATAATATTAATTCTAATTTTATTTAATTAATTTGTGATGTAAATCAATGTTTTAAATATATATTAGTCCGTGCATAGCATCGAGTGTAATACTAGTTAAAGTAATATATATAATAATACTAGGAGTTGGACCATGATTGGATTTAGGAAATACATTAACCTTTATACAAATTCAGCAAGTATCTTGCTAATCATGCCATATATATACATATAATATAGCATGCCTGGGCTATGTAAGTAGATCAAGCCCCACATTAAAATTGTTGATTGCCAAATAAGTACTCAGGTATATGGCTGAAACAGCAAGCCACTCATCTGTTGATGTATTCCTGAGTGTTGCACTCCGTGACCATCTCCGTCAAGATATATAAACTGCGCCGCTCTTCCAAGATTAGCCGCAGCCGCAACCAAATCATTTGGAAACGGACAACCAGCTGCCACCTCCGTGTTCATCTCCTTCCATGCCTCCCCAATCAGAAACCTCACATGGTCTCGCGCCTCCTCCTCCGAAGCATTTCTGTCCTTCATGTGACACTGGATTGCTTTCGGCACGTCCCCTCTCTCCAGCTCGTGCTTCATGTGATGAAAGAAATACCAATAAGATAAAACATTCAAAAGCATATAAATTACTCCATCTGTCCATATGTAGTAGCGACTTTTCTTTTTAGCACGAGATTTAAGAAATTATATTTAAAGTGAGTTAAGGGAAAGGAGAATAAACTATGAAAGGAAAAAAGGTAGAGAGATAAAGAGAAAATAAAGTAAGACAAACCAAAAAAAATGCTCAGATACACTAAAGTGGAACAATCCAAAAAAGAAAATAAATTATTTAAGTACCTGAGATGTCCCAAGATCATCAGCAAGCCTTGAAATCCTTCCTGCTAAGTAAAGTATGTTGTGATATTGGTACAAGCTGTCGATGGCCGTTTTGTCATCTCCATTTGCGAATGTGAAATATAGCTGCGATATTAAATTAGGAGATCCTATTGAAATCTTGGCATTGTTGAGATATTCTTCTAGGCTTGGTGTATATCCATTGTAGTACCACTTTGCCTCTTTCAAATATGTTCCAACCAAATCTATCCACTGCAAGAGAAAAAAATATATTGGTACCAAGAATCAACATGATTTCTTTCATTTCACAATGTAGAGAGAAATGAAGGTATGTATATGTACTGATTTCTGTAGATAGGGGATACAGATGAAATGTTGCTCTTTGAGAACATGGTATGCCACCTCAGAAATGTAGTTGTTG
The DNA here is from genome assembly GCF_023119035.1 of Salvia hispanica. Lineage (NCBI taxonomy): Eukaryota > Viridiplantae > Streptophyta > Magnoliopsida > Lamiales > Lamiaceae > Salvia > Salvia hispanica. The sequence goes on along the minus strand of NC_062966.1, from coordinate 4,090,914 downwards.
AGTGCCAAATAAAAAACTTGCATGTAATATGGTAGTTGGGTTATGGATTCATTGTCCCATCTGAAATTTAAATTCAATTGGTCAATCCATCAATTCTTCGATTCAATTGACAACTATCTTAAAGTGACAACATATAACTATGTCAACAACTTACGTATGGATGTCAACACGAACACATTTGTATTGTCAACTAAATGTAGTTGTATACCTTTGGTTGAAATCGATATTTACATACTGACATACAAATGTCTTTCATGTTGACATCCATAACGTAGGTTGTTGACATAGTTATCAACTAATCATATCCGGTGTGCTGTCAAAATATATATTACTCACCTCCCAATGATGTCTGTAAAAAGTTGCAGCTCATCTAGGGTGCCATACACATCATAAATATCATCTAGAACTGTTATCAGCATAATAAAAATAGCAGCCATTTTTCTCTGAGATCCATAGTGATAAGGCTCAAACATTCCAACTCCCCAAAAGAAGGATTCCACAATCCTATCCCTTGCAAATGGTAGTTTTTCAGCAAAGCCTGTATTACTCCACCATCTATAATGCCACCAAACAAAATTAAATAAATCAATTAATTAATTAATTAAGAAATAAATGAACATCAATTCTCAGTGTGATATATACCTCCAGATATCTTTCAATTCTTGTTGATATGTTCCTTGCATGGTATTGAAGTCGAGTTTCGCAAGCTTGAAAATGTGTGGATTCTTGTCTGGTCTTCTCGCGTAAGCATCTAAGAACCATCTTGCCTCAAGTCTTTGAACCCTCCAGTGAAGAGGAAGATCCAAAGAGTGGCGAATCCACGATAACAGATTTTCGTCAATTTCATCGCCACCATCTTCATCAAGCTTTTTATGCAGACATTTTGTGGAAAATTGCCTTGCTAGCTCCAATGTATCTTCACCTTCTCTCAATAGGAATGATGCTTCGTAAAGTTGTAACATTCCTTTCGTATCGTGGCCGAGGCTTGCCTTGAAATCGCTACCCTTCTCGTTCTTGAAACAATCGAATACCTCTGCGATTAAGATTAAGATCATATCCTATATTTAGATATAATACTCAGAGAAATAAAATATGTTAAAAGCACAAGTTGTAACAAGTTTTAGTACCACCTTGGGGAACATTGATACCATGTTGTCTGAGAATTCTGAATCCAAGAGCGGTGAAATACAAATCTTTTTGATCTTCTGCTTCATTATTGTGGAAACATGTGTTACCACTAAATATAAAACTTAAAATCTCCTTAATCTCATCTTGAAAGAAATAAGATAGTCCAAGATATTTCAAGTCATCAATCAACTCCAATTGATGAACAGCCTCCATTTTATCATTTAGCATTATCTTCACTTGCACAATCAACTCAGCTTCCCTTTTTAAGTCTGTCTCCTCCTATTTAAATATTCATATAAATTGCATTAGTTGTGACTAAAGTACTCCCTCCGGCAATAAAATGTACAATGTGTCATATTTTTATATATTTATTTTGTTATAAAATGTGAGTGAAATCAGGTCTACTCGCCAAAAATAGTAATGGTAAAATGAAACATTATGGCAAACTAGACGAAAATGGAAAACTAGAACATTTAGTGGCAAACAGAGGGAGTACGTATATATATTTAGAAACCAGTAATCATACCTTATAGCGAGTGTTGAGAGACTGAATGTAACTGAAATCCCAGAGGGAAGGCTCGTAGTTTCCAGAGCGTCGTATTTGATGAGCTTCTTCAAGTGGTGTGGAGCAACGAGCCTTGAGGAGAGCCACGGGTGAAGTACGAGAGACACACCGCGCCTTTGAAGCTCTCCTATGCAAGCCATGGAAAGACTTTACTGGCTTCCTAAGGATGGATACTTGCATGCTAATGGTAGACATATTTCAGATCAGCTGTAATTTTTTTGCTTTCTGTTTCTTGGTAATTTGATTTCGCTTCAATATATATAGGATTGTGGCTGGCTGTAACCTTGATGGTTGGCTTTAGTTTATCCTTAAATTATTGAAACTTTATGTATAAAAATAATCTGATGTATAAAAATAAACTATACATAGGAAGGTGCAAAACGAATCAAATCCAATTTCATTATATGGTCATTGATGCAAACTGAAATAAAATATACTGATTCACGAGATTCATGTCCCTTAGTCGATGGTGCACATTAAAATAAATATATAGCCTACGTGTTTCATGTGTACAAATGAAATTTATAACTCATCTAACTAATAATGAAGCCTTAATAATTATCATTCAATTATTGGAGAAGAGTATAATCATGCACTGAATAATTGCAGTTGTATTATTCTACAATTTTGGACTAAAAATGAAAACAAAACAAGTAGTAAGTGATTAAAGTAAGGATGTTACTCATCACTTCAACAACCAAATTAGCTCCTCATTCGTTTCTTCTTTCTACCGTAAGAGTAACTACAAAATCAAACATCTCGGAAATAAACACAACAAACTAGGCATGCAAGAGCTAAATGTATTCGTACAATAAAAGAACAAAGGGAGTTCGAAGAGTCTGGTTTACTACCTTAACAAGAAAATAAATGAGCATTAACTTGTTTGCAAGAAATAAATTCTACGAACATTCACACAATAAACATAAAAATGTACTCTTGGTATAGAACGTAAATGCATAACAAATAAAAGACCACGGCTTAAGCACAACTAACCTCCACAACAGTGAAGTAAAATCAAGTAACACAAGTTCGAAAAATGCAGTAAAATCAGGGACGGAACTAGAAATCCAAATAAGCCGGTGCTGAAATTTTAAAAATAATATATATATTTAAAATAGTATTTCAAAAATCTTACCTTTCCTACTTATTTTTATAAAATTATAAAATGATAAATACACAAATAAATAATGAATTTCAAATGTAAAAATATTTTTATAGTATGTGATAATATTCATTCAAATTATGAAGTTTAGTACTCCCTTTGTCCCGTGTTACTTGCACTCTTATATTTCGGTTCGTCCTAAACTACTTACATTATTTATGTTTTAAGTAAGAATCTGTAACAACCCGAGTTTTCTTGCACTAGTTTTGGAGTATAAAAAAAAATTTGACAAAGAGACGATTGGAAATAAAGTGCAGGGAAATTTATATTTCAAGGATAAAAGTAAAGGCTATGCTTTTACTAAATAAATATGTGAGGAATAAGATATACAAGAATGTTGGAGATACATCTAGCACATGTTTACATATGTGAGAGTGACAACACACACATCTATTCAACACCCTTTATCCTACAACACTAATCAACAAGTTTGGAAGCTAGCTATTTTGGTGATGGAGCCAAGGGATCTCTAGAGGAGCATCTTCTTTCTTTCTCCCTCACTCTCTTTCTCGATTAGGGAGCAGCCACAAGACTCCATAGCTCCAGCCATGTACCTGCAAATTAGCACAAAAATGGGGTTAGAAGATGACTCACAAATAACAAGGAAGGGAGGCACAAGCTCAAATAGGAAAGTGGAGTAATAGACGAAAATAGTGCAGCTAGGAGGCTGCCATTTAGAGCATGAAGTCAGCCTATTTTTTGTCGCATTCTCAACTAGCATCAAAGAGGAACCAAGACAAGAGAGCATAGTAGAATGAGCCTCTACACAAGCCCAATATAGACATGAGCAAAATTCTAGTTTTCCCACCGATCAAGGCTGAGGAAATAGCCAAGAGAGAGACAGCCACACATACACCAAAGTAGTAAGAATAACATGAACATGAAGCTCAAAAGAGGTAGAGCTGGCAGCCCCAAAATAAGAGCCTTTGCCTCCAAGTCTCAAGCACAAAAAGCCAAGAATAGAGCACTATATAAACAACCCCAATCTCCTTCTCCTCCCCTCATTCTCAACACTATAATTTCACCAAATATGTCAAGGAATATAGCAAGGAAGGGAGGAGGAGCAAGGAGGAGATTTTGAGGCTGGACATCGGTCCCTTCCAAGAGGAATCAAAGTGAGGTAACAACCTCAACACCCAATAACCTTGCATCATATAGAGCTAGCACAGTAGGTAACCAAGAACTTAGAACCATAGCAACTCTGAATGAAACTTAGAAACAGAACCCATCACAATAAGACTTATTCCAGTAGCTACATTCTTTCTCAAATCCCTCTCAAATGCAATTAGACTCCCCATATCAAGTGATGAATCAACAATAACAGTCTGCCCAAGATCAAAGCTTTAGTAATTCTAAACTAAAAAGGGGCTAAGGGATTGGGGACTTAGCTTTGGAGTGAGGAGTATTCGGCGAAGCTGCCCGGCGACGGACGGGCAGCAACGAGCTCCAGGAGATCTGGCTGGAGCGGAGGCGCTGCCAGAGCAGCAGAGCGAGGCGGCTGGTGTCGGCGCCGTCGAGGAGAGATCGAGAGATGTCCGGAATCGCTGCCTCCTAGAGAACTCGACAGAGAAGAGCTTAAGAGGAGAGGCAGCTCGGCGAGGACGGAGACAACGGAGCAGCAGCCGGCGAGGCGGCGAGTTACTGAGGCACGGAGTTGAGGCGACGCCTCCTCTCCACTGCTGACGTCACCAAGGAGGAACAGAACTCGCCGGAGGGCGTTCGCTGGAGAAAGAGAACTCGATGGAGGAAGGGGTACGCGCCGACGGGACTCCGAAATCCCGTCGAGATAGCGGCGATTTCGCCGGAGAGGAAAGGCGCGCTGCCGTGTTCTCTAATTTTAGGGATTTGAAAAAAACTTAATTGGTGAATGGAGAAGTGAATGAGAGAGAGAAGTCCGATTTGAGGGGGATTGGAGTCACCCCGGGCACGAAATCGCCAGAGAGGCCGTGAGGTAGAGGCGATTTCGCCGGAGAAGAGGCGTGAGAAGAGGAGAACTCGCCGCTGCTTTTTCTCAGTTTGGGAAAATTCTAATTGAAAATTTTGGGGAATGAGCAAAGGAATGATGTTTAGAGGGAGTTGACCGATAGGAGTATATAATTGGATTGATTCCAATTTAAATTGTTGGGCCACTACTAAATTCTAGATTGGGGCCAAAGGAATTAATTCTACACATGAGCTGAAATTAAAGAATTGGGCCAAGTATCATTCTTTATTTGAAAGATTTGGAGAGTAAAGAAATTGTAATTTAGTTAAGAAAGTGGGCCGAGAATTATTTAAAGCTTGGATGAACTACAATTTAATTTAGCTTGGGCCATATGAATTAAATGAGGTGATGAGATATTCCCATTTAATTAGTGGGCTAAGAGATTTACTGTTTGGGCCGAGAACTCTTAATTTTGGACTTAAGAAGTTATTTGTTGGTTGGGATTAATTTAAGGACTTGAGTTGGAGCTCAATTGATTAATTCCCGAATAATTTGCTAAGTTTCCGAAGATGGAAGATATTTAACTGCGAGATGCGAAGGGCCGACCGGCGTCGCCTCGCGACGCCTCGGGTGGCCGCTAAGGAAATAGGAGAAAAGAGAGACGACATTCTCGAGCCACGAAAATAATTAAGTTTAATAAAGAAGTGCTATTAATTAAATTTCCCGATTTAATTAATATGCAAGTTTCTAAAAATTTCCTAGAAGTGAACGAAAGATAAGAGAATTAATTAGGGACTTGCATTCCTATAAGTATGAGAACTTCTTGAGTCTTATTAGTACGTTGTTTGCTTTCAAAAGGCTATCTCTGCGAGTAAAGGCGGAGTGTAGGAAAAATCAATTTAAGGAGTTTTAAGCGAATGAGGTGGCTTTCGAACTAAAGTGTTTTTACGTGGCCTTTTGAACTAAAGTATTTTAGTGAGCTTTTTATTCATGATATGATGTTACGTAGGCTTTCGAACTAAAGTGTTTTTACGTGGGCTTTCGAACTAAAGTATTTTAGTGAGCTTTCAGTTTAAAGTATGTTTGCAGTTTTTATGAAAAGTATTTGGTGCGCTTTCTATTTAAAATATGATATTAAGTGCGAGTTTGCTATTTAATGTGCAGTCTTATGAAGAGTGCTATTTACTTAAAGTGAAAGTGATGTTATTTATGTTATGTGACAGTGTGTGTTACTTAACGAGTGCTTATGAACTGTTAGCCTTGGTTGATATTTGAAAGTTATGAGTTCGACTATGACCGATAAAAAAATGAGTGTTAGTCAAATATGTTTACGAGGAAAAAGAAGTTTTTGAAAGTTATGTCAAGCCATGTTTTGTTTTGAACTTTGCCTATCTGATTGTCTAGCAAGGGCGATGTCGCTACTAGACCAGGAGTTTGTGAATTCATTTCACCAGGAGTTGTCAATTTATTTCACCAGGAGTTTGTGAATTTATTTCACCAGGAGTTGTGAATTCATTTCACCAGGAGTTGTGAATTCGTTTCACCAGGAGTTGTGAATTCGTTTCACCAGGAGTTTATGAATTTATTTCACCAGGAGTTTGTGAATTTATTTCACCAGGAGTTGTGAATTCGTTTCACCAGGAGTTTGTGAATTCGTTTCACCAGGAGTTGTGACTTCGTTTCACCATGAGTTAGTTCAGATATGGCATAAGTTCCAGGAAAATAGATCGACAGATCGCTTTTGAAAAATGAGAAGGAAAATGCTGTTCTCGGATATTTTGCTTAAAATCCCGAGTTTACGTAGGAGTGACTTGACAAAATCAGTTTTTAGTAAAATATATTTCGGCACGTGTCCACTGAGTACACCAAGTACCTAGCCCTGCATATGTTTTAAAAATGTGCAGGTTGAGCAGTGATGACGGCGGACGGTGTTGAGCACAGGCGATGAAGATCCTTCGATAAAAATAATACTTGGATGCGTCGTGTCTCCATACACGATGTCATCTGCTCTTGACTCTTCCGCTGAAATGTAAAAGTCGAGATTTCATTCTCTTGTACCATGCACTCTGATTTTTATATATATTACAAGTTATTTCAGTTCAAGTTCAGTTGTGCCACAGTTTTCCCCTTTCTTCCCCGCTTCTTTCATCCTCCCCTAGTCACGATCAACCGAGCTTTCTATCCTTAGAAAGTGCGGTCGTGACAGAATCAGAGTATTTGATTAATATATTTATGTTAGTTAAATGTTCCTTTATTTAGTGATCACTCATTATAATTAAAATATTAATTTAATCATACTAAAATCAATCCAATGTTTACGGTCTAAAATGAAAAGTGCGAGTACTATGAGACGAAATTAGTAATATTTTTGGTAAGTCCTGTAACATTAATATGAATATTAAATCACAAAATTTCAATTTTTCTAAAATATTAGTAGTATCACATTAGTATAATAAATGTCTACATTTTACAACTTTATTTACGTGAATGAGATCATTGAGAACAACCTAAATTTTGTGATTTAATATTTTGACAGATTAACCAAAATTAGACCAAATTCCATGATATAAATAACTATTAGTAACATCTTTTATACTGGAACATAAATATTAAACTAAATGCAAGATAAATAGCACACGACATTCTTCCTCAAATAAAAATGTATATTCCTAAATCTCTAAAAACATACTACGAATATAATTACAATTAATGCGGCGAGTGCTACCAAAACTGACTTAAAAGAGTTTAACATAGGCTAGGGTTCCATTTAAAGAGGCTTGACCTAAGTATAAAACGGACTATCAGAGTCGCAAGTCAAAAGTTTAATCAACAGAAATAAATGAAGGATAAGTACTATAAAGTATGATCAAAACTGAAGGGTTCAATAAATCCCAATGATATCACAAGATGTCTCAAGATTCTAAAACGAAAGGAACAAGTGCAAAATATCCAAATAATACTAAAGTGTTTCAAAGAAAATTCAGCGGAAACGACCAAGAGAAAGTGCAGCTATGTATGGAGACACAACTACGCTTGAAGTTCAAAACACCCATCTTAATTAGTTAATATGCTCAACACCCGCCACCGCTCGTCGTCGTTCAACCTGCACATAAGGAAAACACATGCAGGGCTGAGTATTTTGAAATACTCAGTGAACTCGTTGCCAAAACATTTTATAAGTTATGCCACCCTTACCATAGTGAACTCGAGGTTTTACACTTTTCAAGATAAATATTCAACGAGTATCACAAAAATATTTCCATAGATTGGTCAATCAAACAACTCCCCAATTTCCTCATCACTTTCCACAATCTCATCATTTCCATAGTGCGACGAAAGTGTGGCCACACTTTTCGCCCACGAGACCGGCCGACTAGCAAGGACGGCTCCCGATCCCACCGTGTACACAGCCTGGTAGGGTTTGCGGCCCGTACTCAGACCCGAATTTGTTTAAACATATCCATAGCCACTGTAGCCTAATGGAGCGTACTCACAAACTAGGCATCAGGCACACAATATCATCACAAAACAAACATAGGCATGGCATAACAGTTAAACCACCCTTATCTCTCCACTTACATAAATTTGCAACATAAAAGAGTTTAGGAATAAGGCCCACCTCGACTGCTTAGATTTCAAGTATGTTCTTTCCTTTGTTATCCTGGTTCGCAACCGAGGTTTCACCTTTTAATCACATAGACATATATCACAATCAGATTCAACACAAACTCCTAACTCATGCATGTCTCAAAGCTTTTCCCTTCCCATCGATTTATCTTAACGTCATCATTCAAGGCCATGTTCATCACATAAGTTCCATTCGCATCTCAACTCTAGATCTAACATCAACATATGTCACACAAGAGTATTTTGCCAACATACACACAACACACACACGCACACACACTCGCCACACCCACACGCACACACGCCACACACATGCATACATATTTCCATATCCCCTTTATCCCACTTTCACTCAACAAGATGCATGAGGGTTCAAGAATACCGATTAATCGGTTAAAAAGAAGAGGAATCGAGTAGAAAGAAGAAGATTAATATGAGAATACCTTTTTGAGAATAACGAACGGTAGAAACGAAATAAAGACTTGGTTCTTCAAAAATCTTGAGGCTCAAACTCTAATTCTTCTCAAAGGATGAAGGATTATTGGAGTAAAGTAGAAGAAAATTGAGAGAGAGTGGAGAGAGGGAGGGGGCGAAAATTGTGATGGCTAGGGTTAGGGGTTTCTCTTATTTATAGTGCTCAATAAGATCTTTAGGTAAATAATATAGAATATTTGGTAAGATTTGATTCTCCATAATTAATTAAAAACAAATATTGTGGAGTAGGGAGGAAGAAAAAGATCTAGGGTTCAAGCATGGGGATTTTCGAAATATATGGCTTTTAATTAGCCAAGATTTTGTTTTGTATATTTTACGGAGTAGAATAAAATATCACGGAGCAAAATAAAAATAAAAATCCTCCCTATTGGGAAATGAAATAGGCGTGTATTTTCTCCTTTAAATAAGGAATGGATCTTTTATATTAACTAAAATAAGATATGGCAAGATCTCCTTGAGGTATGGAAAGATTTGGTAGAATATTTAAATTCTAGGTATGGAAGGAAATCAATAAGGGATCAATTAAAAATAAAATAATTCTTCCTTCCCAAATATAGGTGATTTTCGAAAATCACCTTAAAACAATAGGGTTCGATTTTTCTTATTAGGAAATAGAGAATAATTGGGTTTTGGATTTAATTTGGATAAATATCCCAAGAATTAAATTAAATCCGGAAAAATGGGATTTTCTCCACTAAGGCTATGATTTTCGAAAATTCCAAGGAAAAGGTTATGGAATAGTATCCTAAAAATCTCACTCACCCTTAAACAATTAAATCATCACATAATTTCACCTTTAATTCAAATATTCGCATGCCACGTCATATAATCAACAAGTTTGACTTTTCAAACTTCCAACGCAACCCTAAACCCGACTCGGTCATAACTTCGTTCCTCAATTAATTCACGTCTCCTAAGTCATAAATTAGGAAATTAAATTTTCGGCTCTAAAATTAGGGTTCGAAAAAGTGGGGTGTTACATTCTACCACTCTTAAAAGAAATTTCGTCCCAAAATTTGGTACCTTCATGGGAAGAGTTCGGGGTATAGTTCCATCATCTTGTCCTCAAGCTCTCATGTGGCTTCTTCGTGCCCGTGATTTCTCCAAAGTATTTTCACTGAGGCGACAGATTTGTTTCTCAAGGTTTGAACCTTTCGATCCAGGATCATCTGGGTAGCTCCTCGTAGCTCAAGTCTGGATTCAACGCAACTTCCTCGTAGTGAATCACGTGTGTCGGGTCGAACACGTACTTCCGCAACTGCGACACATGGAAACGTTGTGCACGTTCCCAAGGCTTGGGGGTAGTGCTAACCGATACGCAACGGGTCCTACTCTTTCTAAGATTTCGTAAGATCCGATAAATCGCGGCTTCAACTTTCCCTTAACACCGAAACGTATTATCCCCTTTCGACAGGGATACCTTGAGAAAAAATTTATCACCGGTTTGAAATTGTAAGTCGGTCCGTCGGACGTCAGCGTAAGACTTTTGTCTGTCTTGGGCTTTCTTCATTCTCGCGCGGATTTGTCGAACGATTTCGACCATCTCCTCAATGGCCTCGGGTCCAAGTGCCCCATGGCGAAACACTAGGCCTAACGAAACCTAAATCCATGAGCTCTTGCAGTTGTATCTTGAGTTCTTCCAATTCCTTAGGCGCCATTCGGTACGGTGCCTTGGATACGGGTGTGGCTCCAGGTTCGAGGTCGATCGTGAATTCTAATTGTCGATCTGGCGGCGATCCAGGTAACACCTCGGGAAAAACGTCTGGAAAATCTTGTACGACAGCGACTTCTTCTATCTTCCTTTCCTCCTTCTCCTCTCCGTGGAGATAGACAAGGCATGCAGGACGTCCTTTCTTTATCATCGCGGTGGCTTGCAGCGCAAAGATTATAGCGGTTCGCCGGTTCATCGAGATTCTGTGGTATACGATGGGTTCTTTACCCGGAGCGTGTAGGGATATCTGTCTCTCCTTATAACGAATCGTCGTAAAGTTCGCGGTCAACCAATCCATTCCTAAGATTACGTCGATATCTCCCATCGCCATAACTTGCAGGTCGTGAGCGACTAACATAAGTTCTCCTAGTACGATTTCTACGTTCAAGTACGTTTGAGAGATTTCTACTATTCCTCCTACTGGTGAGGACACCATCATTCTACGTTCAGATTTTCTAATAGGCTAGCTCAAAGTACGCACACATAACTCAGATATGAAAGAATGCGATGCGCCCGTGTCAAACAGCACAACAAGATGAAAGGTACTCGGAAGAAAATAGAACGGATAAGTAGGTTCACGCAATAAGGTAGAAAAGAGTAGAAGTAGCTCATTGCAAGATAAAAGGTGCGAATTCCCCATAGAATCTCAAAATGTGGTCTCAAAGGGGTCTTAGTACAACGAACGAGAAGGGGTGACGCAAATGTGAAAGTAAAATGGTAAGGTGAATAAAATCTTTAGAAATCTCAAGTTCCATACCAGACTGCCCGATCAAAATTTGCAAAAATTTCGGACAGCGGTTATTGATCAAACATGTCAAGGCCTAAAACAATCAGTCGCGTCAGAATTTAGAAATATAGACAAATGTCATGAAGTAGCACTGATAATGGTTCAACGGTTTTGTTGAGGGCAACTCAAAGTGATTGGAACTTTTCAGAACCGTTAAGGAAGAAGAGAACATGATAGCCTTAACTTGGTGCTGAAGAAAGAAAAATCATTGGGTGTGAAACAATATATGTAGTGAAACCGAGCTAAAAAGAATTTCACTTCTGCCAGAAAGAGCTTGCCACAAACATGGTTACAAAATAAAGGGGTGAACCAAAGTTCCAAGAAGAATATTCCATCCTTTGAAGAAAACAGGTCTGGAGATGTGATCATACTGAAGGTCATAACTACAAACAATTTTAGGAATGAAGTTCAATGATAGAAGCTCATAAAATCAAATATCGTAGTTATGAACGACGAATTAAAGGATACTGCTCAAGCAAGAGGTCCAAAGTTACAAGGGCAAACACAATTTCAAGCCAAGTGAGTCATGACTCGATATAGGAAAAGAAATAATGGGTATTACTTGCAAATTGCGAGTCCAACAAGGTCTTAGATAACAAGGGCTCACTGTTAATCGAGAGGTTCCGAAAAAAATTTCTTAGGATCCAAGTAAGTACTGTTGACTAAAAGAATCGTTCATTCTAGCTACGAAGGTCGCACTCCCTCGCACATTTTTCCCGAGCCTGAACATGGCAACGTCGTTCTACGAAACCGTGGATTCCAAGTTGAGATTCATCGTATCTTCAAAGTCTTCTTCTTGCCATGTCACATAGTCTTTTTCGATTGCCATTATACACGTGGTCTTAATGTCGTCGTATTTGTGTCGCGTCGCCATTTTGGTCTGGTATGCAAGACTGCATAGTTTTATTAGATCTTAGGTATGATCTCGCCATTGTAAGGATACACCAAAGTTCGGAATATACTTATTTTCGTTGGTTCTATCACTCAGGAAAGTGATACTGCAGTTGTCAACCTACAACTAAGTTTTAGCACGTTTAGTCTGGCCTACTCCTTAGGCACTCTATAATTTCAAGCATAGCTTGAAGTCTCATACTAGTCATTCCGCGTTTCTACTGTTAATATAAGCGCTGTGATCGTATAACTAAGGCATACTAGGTTCCAAGAAGTCCATGTCTAAGCATCGCAAACATTGCAACATAATCTCACGTAATCACATTCCGCATTTCACAATTTTCACAAGTTCTCATACAACATTCAACGGATCACCATTCGGGAAGCATCGCTTCACATTCACACTATTTCCAACACTTAAAGCATGCTTTCTATTTTCACAAAAATAACATTTCCCACCGAAATTTTCAAGAGCAATATATTCCAATCATAAGTCATGGTAATAATTTGTACCTCTTTCTTCATGGTTGAACGGGACGAGTTGCGGTGTTGAGCCTTCCGTATTTAGTGCGTTAGTAAACGATTACAAGGATAGGTTTGAAATTTTGAAAAGACTCTTGGGTCCAGAGCGGAAAGAAATTGAGGCTCTGATACCAACTGTAATAGCCCGCCCTCCTAGGGTACAATAAATGCGGCGACTGCTACCAAAACTGACTTAAAAGAGTTTAACATAGGCTAGAGTTCCATTTAAAGAGGCTTGACCTAAGGGTTTAATCAAGAGAAATAAATGAAGGATAAGTACTATAAAGTATGATCAAAACTGAAGGGTTCAATCAATCCCAATGATATCACAAGATGTCTCAAGATTCTAAAACGAAAGGAACAAGTGCGAAATATCCAAATAATACTAAAGTGTTTCAAAGAAAATTCAGCGGAAACGACCAAGAGAAAGTGCAGCTATGTATGGAGACACAACTACGCTTGAAGTTCAAAACACTCATCTTAATTAGTTAATATGCTCAACACCCGCCACTGCTCGTCGTCGTTCAACCTGCACATAAGGAAAACACATGCAGGGCTGAGTATTTTGAAATACTCAGTGAACTCGTTGCCAAAACATTTTATAAGTTATGCCACCCTTACCATAGTGAACTCGAGGTTTTACACTTTTGAAGATAAATATTCAACGAGTATCACAAAAATGTTTCCATAGATTGGCCAATCAAACAACTCCCCAATTTCCTCATCACTTTCCACAATCTCATCATTTCCATAGTGCGAAGAAAGTGTGGCCACACTTTTCGCCCACGAGACCGGCCGACTAGCAAGGACGGCTCCCGATCCCACCGTGTACACAGCCTGGTAGATTTTGCGGCCCGTACTCAGACCCGGATTTGTTTAAACATATCCATAGCCACTGTAGCCTAATGGAGCGTACTCACAAACTAGGCACCAGGCACACAATATCATCACAAAACAAACATAGGCATGGCATAATGGTTAAACCACCCTTATCTCTCCACTTTCATAAATTTGCAACATAAAAGAGTTTAGGAATAAAGCCCACCTCGACTGCTTAGATTTCAAGTATGTTCTTTCCTTTGTTATCCTGCTTCGCAACCAAGGTTTCACCTTTTAATCACATAGGCATATATCACAAATCAGATTCAACACAAACTCCTAACTCATGCATGTCTCAAAGCTTTTCCCTTTTCCCATCGATTTATCTTAACGTCATCATTCAAGGCCATGTTCATCACATAAGTTCCATTCGCATCTCAACTCTAGATCTAACATCAACATATGTCACACAAGAGTATTTTGCCAACACACTCGCCACACCCACACGCACACACGCCACACACATGCATACATATTTTCGTATCCCCTTTATCCCACTTTCACTCAACAAGATGCATGAGGGTTCAAGAATACCGATTAATCGGTTAGAAAGAAGAGGAATCGAGTAGAAAGAAGAAGATTAATATGAGAATACCTTTTTGAGAATAACGAAGGGTAGAAATGAAGTAAAGACTTGGATCTTCAAAAATCTTGAGGCTCAAACTCTAATTCTTCTCAAAGGATGAAGGATTATTGGAATAAAGTAGAAGAAAATTGAGAGAGAGTGGAGAGAGGGAGGGGGCGAAAATTGTGATGGCTAGGGTTAGGCGTTTCTCTTATTTATAGTGCTCAATAAGATCTCTAGGTAAATAATATAGAATATTTGGTAAGATTTGATTCTCCATAATTAATTAAAAATAGATATTCCCTTCGTCCGTCATTTATAGTCATATTTTGACTAGGCATGAGTTTTAAAAAATTGTTAACTTGGTGAAAAAAATGGGGAAATGAGTTAGTGGAAAGTGGATCTCACTTTTATATATTGGTTTTATAATAAAACGTTGGTGTAATGAGTTAGACGAATAATGGGTTCATGATACACATTAATCAGTGATTAGGAGTAATATATATTGAGAAATAATTTAAAGAGAAATAATAAGAGACTGAAAAGATTGTTAGGAGAGAAGAGAACGGTGGTTTCTCTCTTGAAGATTATCCATGAGAATGATTAATTTATTTAATTCTTCATTCTTCTTTAATTCTACAAAAAGATCTCTTAAGATTGGAATCAAATCAAATCCTAACAAACTAAATACAAATAATCCTAAAAACTTACGGAAATAAACGATAAAATTAATACTTCCTCTGTCCCTCAATAGGAATCACATTTGGTATGGGCACGAGTTTTAAAAAGTGTAAAGAATAGTGGGTTAGAAAGTTAGTGGAATATGGAATTTATAATAGAATGTGAATGAAATGAGTTAATGGAATATAAGATCTACTTATTATTTTGACTAGGTATGAGTACAAACTATATTCTAGATTCATGGAGAAAAATGATTGATTTGAAAAAGATATTCGTATCAACTCCTTCATAGTTAAAAACCACCTTGTTCTCAAGGTGAAAATCATGAAAGCACAATGGGGAGAATGTCATCAAAAGGTGGTGTCATTGGTTGTGTTGAATATATGTGGATTATTATTGCTTGGGCCTGATTTAATTTGTGTCTGGGCCTTTTATCCTTACTGGACTTGGCCCAGAAGCCCAGCTGCTTCCCCTTCTCACCTGGATGGCTGCCACGTGCCTCTTCACTTGGATCCTTCTTCCTGGCTGTTGGATTGAAGGCTTGTGTGGTGTGTTTGTTTATGTGAGAGTGCGAGCTGTTTCTATTCTCATTCTACACACTTCTCTTTCTCTCACTACTCTCTTGAAACTCTCTGTCTTCTCTCTGCTTCTCCGATGGCTTCTCCGGTTGATTCCTTGAGATTCTTCACCACTCTTATGTGATTAATCTAGTGTGGGTTGTTGAGAAGGAAACTTCTTCGGTTGCTTAGTGTTCGTGATAAAACTTAGGTTTCTTCTCTGAGTTTGGGTGTGGTGAGCTAATCCGGTGTGAAGGGGCGGTGCGGTGAATGTAGTGACGGTGTGAGGGTAGACTTCAGTCGATTCATCGGTGCTCCCTTGGATTCGGTTCTACTTGAATAGATCTGGGCTATGTGGCGGGTTCTGAGCCATATTTTGTGATCTATTTTGCTTTGCTTTGTTTTCTCTTATTAGTAGTTGTTTAAGGTCCGCAAGGATCTTGTGTTGTTATACTAACAAGTTTCTTGAGTGTGCAGGTGTACCAAGAAGTCAAGATTACTCAAGAACCCTACCTAGAACTAGTTACTATAATTGTAATAGTTGCGAGGGATTTTCTTTGTAATATGTTGTACTTATTAGTCGTGTGGTTGGAGTTTGACTGAGCTCCCTTAATGAAGAACAAAGTGGTCTTGGTAATTAGTGAATTCGTCCTTAGTCTGATCCTTACAGTGGTATCAGAGCCACGGGAGGACTAGGACGGCACACCAAGTCGCTTAAGGAGGTGGGCAAGTGGAATCCTCCTTCGAGTGAGGGTTCGCTCTGATAAATTGGCTTGACCTTGGATTTTTCTCTTTCTGCTTAGTGCCACCTATAGGCTTGGGCTCTTGTTTTCTGGTAGATAGTCTCTGGCAAAGACTTAGGACTCTTTGTGCTTTCTTTTCTGTGTTGCTTCCGCTGGTTCTTGTTCTCTGGGATCTTGTGATCTCATCTTACTTGACCACCAAGCATTTTATACTGCCCAAGTGACCCCCTGTGCCCTCCAGTAGTGAGTGATTGCGAGTTGGGATAGCCTTGGCCAGTGTTGCTCGTGACAGTCAAGGATTTGAGATCCTTTATGTTGTGTGAAAGCCCTGTCCTGTGTTCTTGTGTTGCTGGTGGATGTCTCTGTGTTGTCAGGTGTGCAAGTTTGTGTGTTTCTGTCTTGCCTCCTGTGTTCTTGCAAAAATTGTTGCTAAAATGTCTCAGCCTGTGGGTTTGGTTCCTTATAATGGTAAAAATGATTTTGCTATTTAGAAACAGAAAATGAAGTGTATTTTGATTCAACAAAAAGTTTTCAAGGTTGTTGATGGTTCTTTACCTGAGGATACTGCTCAGGATAAAAAAGATGAGATGAATAGTTGGCCAGGGCTACTATTGTGTTAAACTTGTCTGATTCTGTGATTAGGAAAGTTGATCATATTGAGTCTGCTTCTGAAATGTGGAAATTACTTGATACTTTGTTTACTGAAACTTCTATGTCCTCAAGAATGTATTTGCTTGAAAAATTGTTTAAATTTAAGCTTGATCTTGCTAAGGACATAGATGATAATGTTGATAGGTTTCAGAAGCTAGTACAAGATATTAAAAGATCTGGTGACACAACTATAGATGCTTACACTAGTATAGCCCTAATGAATGTCCTGATTCCTATAGTGATGTTAAAGCTGCCATCAAGTATGGCGGGGACTCTGCTCCCTTGGAATTAATTGTTAGCTCCATGAAATCCAAAGAACTTGAACTAAGGGAAAAAGCTGCTGATAAGAATGCTTATTACAAAGTGCTTAATGTTAGAGGTAGGTCTAAAACCAGAGGGGGAATGAATCAAGTGGTGGCTTTAACTCAGGTAATAATGGCAAGAAAAAGTATAGATCTAGGTCCAGAAGTAAGGATCCTAAGACCTATAGGAAGTGTTTTAACTGTGGCAATGTTGGGCACTATAAAAATGAGTACACCAAACCTAAAAAAGAATAAATTCCAGAACAATAATTCCCAGGTTGAACCTCTTGTCAATGTGGCTACTTATGATAATATAAATGACTCTGTGTTCATGGTGCATGATCTGCCTTTTGTGAATGCTTCCCCTGCATGTCCTTTTACTACAAATGATTGGCTATGTGATTCTGGATGTACTTATCATGTGAGTCCTTTCAAGGAAGTGTTTTCTGAGCTGAAGCCTATAACTAAAACTTTTGTGTCAATGGCTGATGACAAGAAATGTGAAATTCTTGGTGTTGGCACTGTGTGTTTGAAGTTTGAAAATGGTTATGTGCTAAACTTGAAGGATGTTAGATATGTTCCAGATCTGTGCTATAATTTGATGTCTTGTACTGCTCTTGAAAATGAGGGTATGGGGGAAAAGTGGGGGGAAGGCTGTATGAAAATTCGCAAAGGATCAATGTACCTTTTTAAAGCTAAGAAAAATTGTGGTTTATATGTCTGTTCTGTTGTGCCTCTTTCATGTGAAAAAGCTTATGCCAATGTTGTTAAAACTGATAGAACCATGTTGTGGCACAATAGGCTAGGTCACATGAGTGCTAAAGGCCAGAGTATTCTAAAAAAGCATGTCATCCTATCTGATAATGATGTCCATAGTGAGTTGCCTTTCTGTGATTCTTGTGTGCTGGGTAAACAGCATAGGGTTTCTTTCCCTTCTACACCTGCACCTGCTAATGTGAGTAAATGCATTCTGGAATACTTGCATATGGATGTTTGTGGCCCTGCTTCTGTGTCTTCTCACTCTGGATGTGTTTACTTCTTATCTGTGATTGATGATTTTTTAAGAAAAATTTGGTGTTTTTTTATGAGACATAAGTATGATGTTTTTGAAAAACTTAAAACTTGGAAAATCTTGATTGAAACTCAAACTGGTAAGAAAATTAAGGCTATTAGAACTAATAATAGCCTGGAGTTTTGTAATAATCAGATGGATGACTTATGTGATGGTTTTGGAATCAAAAGATATAAAACTGTGCCATATACCCCTCACCAAAATGGGGTTGCTGAGAGAATGAACAGAACTCTTCTTGAAAAAGTGAGATGCATGTTATCTAAGTCTGGATTGTCTAAAAAATTTTGGGGTGAGGCTTTATTAACTGCTACTTATTTGGTAAATAGGTCTCCTTCTGTGCCTCTGGTTGGTCAGTGTCCTGAATATGTGTTCTATGGAAACCTCTTAATTTTTCTCACCTAAGGGTTTTTGGCTGTTCTGCTTTTGTGCATACCAAGTCTGATAAACTTGAGCCTAGGTCTAGGAAAGGTGTTTTTCTAGGTTACTCTGAGGGTGTTAAAGGTTATAGAGTCTGGCTTAGGGATGAACCTGGGTTTAAGGTCATAATAAGTAGGGATGTAGTCTTCAATGAAGATGAATTCCCCTGCTTAAAAAATTGACAAGTATCCCAGATCCCATAGATGTGGACAATGAGCCTCTTAATGAGGTAGAGTCCACAGACTCACTCACTGCTGTGGAGCCTCTCAATGATGCTCCAAGTGAGGTGGAGCATCCTTTCTGGAACACCTATCCAGCCTATATTCCTAATGAGACTCCTGATGAAGGACACCCAAATGTTGTTCATGATAATGTGCTTGCCCAAAATATTTGTGACAATGTGCCTAATCTGCATGATAGTCCTGCTAGAGATGCTCCACCTGTCCCTGTTCAAAATGTGATTAATAGTCCTGCTGGTATTCAGAATGCCATTGATGCTCCTAACTTACAGGATTATGTGCTTGCTAGAGATAGAGCTAGAAGAACTAATGTAAAGAAACCTGTTAAGTTTGATGGCTTTGTTGGTTTAGTTGCTCTTATAAACTTAGTTTTCAATGTGCATGAGTCTGATGGGGATGAACCCCAAACTCACAAGCAAGCTACTAAATCTAAATTCTGGAGTCAGTGGCATAAAGCCATGTTGGAGGAGATGCATTCTCTGAAAATTAACCTTACCTGGATTCTTGTACCTTTGCCTCCTGGTGCATCTGTGGTTGATTGCAGGTGGCTTTACAAATTGAAAAATGAGGTGGAGGGCCTTAGGTACAAGGCTAGACTAGTGGCAAAAGGCTTTACCCAACAAGAGGGGGTAGATTACACATAAATTTTTGCCCCTGTTGTTAAATTTACCACTGTGAGATTAATGCTTACCTTATGTGCTCATTTTAATTGGGAATTAAAACAAATGGATGTTAAGACTGCCTTCTTGCATGGTGACTTAGATAAACCTATTTACATGAAACACCCTGAAGGTTTTGTTGATCCTAAGTTTCCTAATCATGTTTGTTTGTTGAAAAAGGACCTGTATGGTTTGAAGCAATCTCCCAAGCAATGGAGCATCAAGTTCAATAATTGTATGCATAAGTTAGGTTTTGTAAGAAGTACCTTTGATGCATGCTTGTATATGAAAGACCTTGATTCTGTTCCTGTATTTCTTTTGTTGTATGTGGATGATATGTTGATCATGGGACCTTGTTTGAAAACTATTAAGGCTGTGCAATCTTCTCTGAGTGATAATTTTGACACGAAAGTGAAGGAACTGGCAGCGGAAGCGGTCATCTCAACTTAAAGCTGAAAAAGACTGTTGTTACAACTTAGAATAGTCTCTCTCTCTCTCTAAAAAATCTCTCTCTCGCATGGCACCCCCCTCCTTTTTTCCGGTAATCTAGCTACTCCGACCAACAACTCCCCTGTTGCCGTTCCAACCCCTTCTTTTCTCGCTCCTCCATCGAAACATCCTCACCGACGCCCGACCTGCACCTGGTCGGAACTTCTCCTTCCCGACGCAACCCCGTCTCCGTCACACCACCCAAGTTCCCCACACCGTCTTGTGTGTCAAGCACCCCGCTTTGACCGATGCCGGACGAGGGTGACCCGGGAGACCGCCTCACGGCCTCCTATGAACAGCTGCTGGTACCGCCCTCGGAACAACACATGGTCTTCCAAGCTCGGAGTAAATCACCACCACCCTCGAGGGTGGCACTCAAGAAACCGACCGGTAAGAGCACCTCTGCGCGCATCAAGACAAGAATCAGTACCCCAGCCCCTCCGATGAAGGGCGAGGGAAGGAAAAGGATCATCAACTCCCCGACACCGGAAGACAAGCAAATCAGGAAGAAGATTGACTTTGGTGGCACCGGTGAAGAGTGTGAAGACCTGGCCGGTGAAAAGGTGGAAGGGCTTACTGAAAACCCCCTCCTTTCTAACGAGTGTAGAGAACTCATGGTCATCCCGGCTGAAAAGGAAATTCCGGCAACCATGGGTGAGAATGGCGGCCAGGCGAAAATGATTCCAGTTCCGGCATGGAATATTCCGGTCAGCGATGCTCCCCATCTATCAGAAACGGCTACGAGGAACGAGAGGATTGAGGCACATGAGACCAAATTCACTTTTGCAGCTGGTGTTGTCAACTTACTCAAAACGGCAAAAGAGACAAAAGGTGGAGACGAAAGTGAATTGGAACCAACTAAAATTAGGAGCTCACGTGATGGGGTTGACTGCATGGCTCTTGACCAGCCAAAAAAAGATTCCTTACTGCAGGTGGTCTCGCTTAACTCAGCCGAGTCACTTGATTGTTTAACTGCTCAACCTCTTCTCCGGCGAGACCAACCGGATAAGCTGCATCCTCAACCCTCAAATGTTGATGGCAACGACGGTGCGGAGCTTATCTCTCAATCATCTAAGGTTCACTACGTCGCCCCTCTTGATCAATTCCCTCCTTTGGAATAAGGAAGGACAAGAAAAATCAGGGAGGCTTTTGAGAGAGGTACGGTGGCTGCCCCGGCTGCTCCGTTGTGGCAAGATAGACAAAGGCGGGAAATGGAGGAGGTGGAACAGAACACGAACAGGGGAGGACAGGCTGGGGTGGAGGTTCCGCCGGCTGGTGGGTCCTCCAAGGAGGCGCCACCGGTCACAGTTCGAACGGAAGCTCCGGAGGCTACTAGAACTAGAACCATGGCCGATTTGGTACGAGAGCAAGCGGTGGCCGATGGACCGCAAGCATTCGAGCCGGAAAAATTGCGGAACATTGGCTCGGTCTCCCTCAATAACGGCATCCCAACCATTTATTTTTCGGGGGAGGAAACCAAGAAGCTGGCTGATAACATGGGATTTGCCATTGTTGGGAAATTTTCACACTCTATCACATCGCCGCAACAGATTCAAAAAGCCCTCAATAACATCAAATTTGGCCGACGGTACACTTGGAAGTTCATCAACGCAAAGCACATCTTAGTTCAATTTGATGACCTCAACGACTATGCGAGATTGCTTAGTGGCCCGAAAGGCACACCGGTTTGGTATGTAGATAGGTACCCAATGAGAGTGTTCAAATGGTCGCCGGAATTTGACGTCTATTGTGAGTCCCCGATTGCGGCGATTTGGTGCAACTTGATCAATCTCCCGATCCATCTCTTTGATACGGAGGCCATCTTTGCTATTGGCAAATTGCTTGGGAAACCAATTCAGATTGACCGAGCTACGGTCAACAAGTCTAGGCTTTCATTTGCCCACTTGTGCGTGGAGATTGACATCACGAAGCCTCCAATGGATGAGATCATTCTTGACTTTTGTGGAAAGGAAATTATTCAACAAGTCAGGTGGGATAAGATCCCGGACTATTGCCTTGATTGCATGCACGTCGGGCACAAAATGAGCGATTGCTATGCCAATGGGAAGTGGGAACGACCAGCAAAAAGAAACTACAACCCCCCAACGCATGTCAATAAAAATCGAGACGGGAGCAGCAGAAATGGCGATGGTGTTAACATGGAGACGCAAATGGTTAGGCCCAACGGACAGAGCAATCGAGAGGGGAACAACCACACTTTGCACAGCCTGTTTGGGGAGCCATCGGGAAGTGAAATTAAGGGACGTGATGAAGACATGCTTGATATTATGGCCGACCTTGAAGCCGAGCAAACCAGGTACCATGGCCTCAAGGGGAAAGGAAGAAAAGAAAGTGACAACGGAATTCCCAGCCGAAAAGCGATGGGTTGTGATGAGGACTCGGGGTGGAGCAAGAAAGGAAAGGAACAACGGGGAAAACAGGGGACGTCCGGGAATCAGCAGCACCACTGGAGGCCAAAGCCAAATGATCATGAGCCAACGGCTTTGGAGCACAACAGGTACTACATGCTCATGAATGATGGATCCTTTGATACCGAGACTTTTGAGGACGGCGAGGCAACGGGGTTGGATTTAGCTCAACTCGAGGGGGCTTTTGATGAGAGGCAGCAAGACCAACCCGAAGCCACGAGCGCCAGATTGCTCAACAATGAAAACTCCACACCTTGCGGGCGGCCTTCACCTCCCCCGGGTATGGACTCTAATTGTTAACTATGTCGTTCAATCTTTTGATTTGGAATGTGAGGGGGATTGCAAATGCACCCACTCGCAATGTCATCAAGAGACTAATCAAATTGTACAATGTTGGCTTCCTTGGGATAATCGAACCTCTGACCCAACCCGACCCGGAGCTCTATTCAAGGGTGCTAGGACTGGAGTTCAGGGGCTCAAATTCAAGCGGCAAAATCTGGTTGTTTACAGAAACAGGGACTACTTTTGATCTTGAGGAAGATTCGGAACAGATTTTGCACGGAAGACTTACTCACCCACGTCTTCCACAGCCGCTGCACATCTCGGTGGTGTATGCGAAGTGTACTAGAGGGGAAAGATACTCGCTATGGGACAAGATGCGGGAAATTGCTAGCAGGGTGGAGGGAACCCCATGGCTCATTGGGGGTGACTTTAATACGATTCTTCATACTCGAGATAGAATCGGAAGTGAAACTAATCGCCAAGCGGAGATGATTGACTTTGCTGAGGCTATTGAAGACTGCCGGTTGCTGGACCCGGGCTTTAACTGGGCTGGTTTTACGTGGGCGAAAAACAATCTATTTGAGCGGCTGGATAGGTGCTTTGTTGGCGAGGGATGGTTAAACACCTTCGAAGCCACAAGAGTCACTAACCTCCCTCGAGTTGCATCAGACCACGGGCCCGTGCTAATGAGGTGTAAAATTGCAAACCTGGCTCCGAGAGGAAGTAGCTTTCGCTTTCAAAACATGTGGATCTGTCATCAAGGGTTTTTGGAGCTGGTGCGTAGTGACTGGACTCAGCCGACGGATGCGTCGGGCATGCCTAATCTACAAATTAAGCTTGCAAGAGTTAAGAAAACCCTTCAACAGTGGAACAAGGAGGTGTTTGGGAATCTAAACGCTAACCTTAAAGTGGCGGAAGAGAGGGTTGTTGCAGGACAAGAGGCGTTCGAAGCTGATCCATCCCCCGGTCATCGAGCAAGTATCAATAGAGCTATTGCAGAATACATTTTACTCCTCAAAATGGAAGAAGACTTTTGGAGACAAAAGGCGACCCTTAGATGGTTATCCGAAGGTGATAGAAACACGAGGTTCTACCAGAGCTGGGTTAAACAGAAGAGGACACGCTTGCACATCCATGGTGTCGAGGACGGCACCAGCGTCATTATAGAGGACTCAGAGCTTCGAGCATCGGCGATTGAGTTTTTTCAGAGGCTCCTCGCACCCACACCTATCCCTCTGGATGAACCTAACCTAGACATCATTCACCAACTGCCTCCGGACACGGACTTTGAGGGGCTGATATCCACCCCACAAGAAGAAGAAGTTAGAAAGGCGGTGTATGATATGTCCGGGGATAGTGCCCCGGGGCCGGACGGCTTCTCAGCCACTTTCTTCCAGAAATGTTGGGCCATTGTTGAATCCGACGTTACTAATGCAGTTGCTCAAGCGTTCAGCGGAGCTTTTCTACCGCGAAGCTTCACCGCCACCTCAATCGTCCTTATTCCAAAAAAAGAGGCACCCCGGGCGTGGACAAATTATCGGCCCATCAGCCTTTGCAATGTTACTAACAAAATCATCACCAAAGTCCTCGTGGCACGGATGACACCCCTGCTCCCAAAAGTTATCTCCCCCAACCAAAGTGGGTTCGTCAAAGGGAGGCTTCTACATGATAACGTTTTCTTGGCGCAAGAGATGTTTCACAAACTGCCTAAATGTTCCCCCGCCCCAAATGTGGCCCTCAAACTGGATATGGCAAAGGCTTATGACCGAGTCCAATGGCCATTCCTGATTAAGATTCTTGGCCGGATGGGATTTCCCGAGGTATGGATTAGCCTTATCGAGCGGTGCATTAGTAGGTGCTGGTTTTCTATCATTATTAATGGAGCCCCGGCCGGCTTCTTTGGCTCTACAAGGGGCCTCCGGCAGGGAGACCCTATCTCTCCAGCCTTGTTTGTTATTGCCGCGGATTGCCTATCACGAGCCTTGGATAAACTAATTCTTGGGAGGAAGGAAATGCTCTTCAAGACGGCCCTACACTGTTCAAGGATTAGCCACCTTGCCTATGCGGATGATATCCTTATCTTCACACAAGCCTCCACGAGGGCTATCCGGCGCCTAAAAAAATGCCTCAATGATTATGAATTGGCTTCGGGTCAGCAAATCAGCCTACCAAAAAGCAACTTTTATATTGCAGAAGCACATGAGGAGTGGCGGAGACCATCCAAGCTAGTGGAGGTTTCTCGCGGGGAACTTTCCCATTCTTGTACCTGGGGGTGCCCATTGAAGCGGCCTCTTGGTCGTTTATCCTCGATGGTTTCGTATGTGAAATTGGAGTGTATCCAACTGATCAGGAAGTGATTCCCGACCCAGCTGAGTCGTTGGTACGATAACCGGGACCTGGCTTCAAACAAATTTCCTCAACCCATTTCTACTGGCTAGTATAATGGAGGTAAGGGTCGAATCCCACGAGGATGGACACGTTTTGATAACTGTGGTGACTTCCCTGGGTGTTGGTTAGCTACCACGCTTGGGTTGAGATTTTACCTAGACCGGAAATAAAGGTGGTACTCTACTGACTAGTAGGCGGGAAAATAACGGACATGTGGGAGTGTTCGTGAAAATAGGGGACAAGGTGTATCAGAGACATATGGAAAGTACACAGTTACTAAAAGAGGAAAGTTAGAAAACAAGGTGTATCTGATGGCTGGGGGCTTCTGACAAGTCTAGATAGTACCTCTGAAAAGTAGGGAACAAAAGTAAAAAGTAACTTAAAAGTAAAAGTGGTTCAAACTAAAGTTGATTTTGACGTTTTCTTCTTCACCAAGTATTGACAGAATTCAGATAAACACAAACACCATGACTGAACTTCAGATTCACAAATTCAAACTTAAGATCCATCGATTAAAATGCTTAAACTTGAATTAAACGGTAAACTGCAACTTTTACTTCTACTGACCGACATGCAAGGTGGTAATCACGGCTCAGAAAAAAAACTCATGCACGAAAACTTGACTAACTTAGCTACAACTTCGAATCAACAACTCCCGAATAGAAAACACCTAGAAATTGAAAGCAATAACTAAATCTAACTTCCCTAGGCAGAATGAAGCAAACTCAAACCAAAGTTACATGCGAAATAGAAACTTCATAATGTAAAAGCTGGAAATTAACAAGGTACTTCAAAAGAGCAACAACGATGAGTGTTTGCAAATAACTAGCAATGAACAAAAGTAAACGTTAAACTAAGAAAGCGATTAAGATTGTTTGTGCCACTCCGGGCGATGATACTACTATACTACTGCGATAACTGGCTGGAAAGGCGAACTGATGACTTCTCCGGCAGACTCTTGGACATCAAGTGACCATGGCTGTGGCGAGGAACGAGAGGTAAGATAATGCTGAAGGATGGATCTTCTAGAGAGAATTCTACTAAGTGTGATTGTCAAACTCCGAACCGAACTGCCTCTCTTCTCTCTCTCCAAGTGGCTTCTTTTATAGGGAGGCTTGCCCTTGCTTTTAGGGTAGACTTCTCCCGCACTTTGACCTTTTTGCCCTTGTCAATGATCATCCCAGCTATCCTCCTTCTCCATCTCGAGCCTTTTCTCTGGCATGCATTCTGGTCAGTATCGCACCCTTCTAGTGCCCTTCTCACTTGTGTCACCCGAATCGTCACCTACTGACTTGGATCCTTCAATCCTGCACACTTTAGCAACTGTTTTGCAGATAATACATGTATTTCACGACATACTGACGAGTAACCAAGGCTTAGAATACGACTTATCACCCATCTTTCGAGGAGCCAAACGAACAGATTTGTTCTTATTTCTGCGAGAAAAAATTGCTAAGAGAATTAATGGTTGGGCTCATAGGCACCTTTGGTTTGGGGGAAGACTTACTCTCATCAAAACCACTCTTGAGGCCATCCCAATCCATACCTTCCAAGCCATCGAGCCTACCGGTGGGGCTATCAAGCAACTGGACCAACAACTTGCTCGGTTTTTTTGGGGAGCCACCAATGAAAGAAAGTGCACGCACTGGATCAGCTAGGGACAGATCTGCCTCCCGACGGCTGAAGGTGGCCTTGGAGTCCGTAGTTTTAAAGAGGTTTTGAGGGCATTCAACATTAAGCTTTGGTGGAGATTCCAAGAGCAAAACTCCCTCTGGGCCACGCACATGTATAGTAAGTACTGCAGGAAAGCCTCACCGCTCGCCCTCCCTACCTCGAGTCGTTGCAGCCCGACATGGAGACGACTGTCGAGATCTTGGACCACCGCTCATCCACACATCCGTTGGGTACTCTGTAAGGGAAACATTCTTTTCTGGGATGACATTTGGCTTGGAGATCAGCCCCTTAGGGAAAGATGCTTTGATGATAGAGGCAATCAGCAAACTCGGGTGGCTGAGTTTTGGCAGGAGGGCCAATGGGACATAAACAAACTACTGATTCTGAGTGCCCAAGTTGGGATCTCCCAACAGCTGGTCGAGGAGATCATCGCGACACCTATCGTCCACGATAAGCCGGACACGCCAAGGTGGAATCTTTCGAAATCAGGGAAATTTACTCTTGCTTCGGCATGGGAAACAGTCAGATCACAACGACCAATTATCCCGGCACTTGAGGACATTTGGCATGGATGTATTACTACCTCGATGTCCATCTTCATTTGGCGCCTACTTTCCAATCGGATACCCGTGGACACCAAACTACAATGGAGGAAAATTGAGCTTGCATCCAAATGCTACTGTTGCCCGCTCCAACCTGGGATCGAATCACTGCAACACCTTTTCGTGAACGGGGTAGGGGCTTCAAAAGTTTGGCGAGCCTTTGATCATTAGTTCCCAGGAGTGACACACCCTCTCAGACCCGAAGACTCAATCCCGGAGAGGCTAGAGGGCTGGTCGAAACGCATTAACCAATGGGAGAAGACCCATCTTTGCCGGGTTCTCCCCTGCCTCATCATGTGGTTCCTTTGGGCGGAACGAAACAGGTGTCGCCACAATGAGGTGGTGTTTAAACCTCATATCGTTGTCTGGCACGTCCGGGTACATATTCAAAATCTCTTGAACAATAACAAGCTCCCTCAAAAGCAGGGAAGAGGCGTCGAGATCCCCATGCCTACTCCGACCCAAGCGGAACCTATACGGCCGGCACTACTCGGTAGGCCAATCAAATGGAAGCCACCAGATCCCCCCTGGATTAAGCTCAACACGGCATCTAGTGTCTTGGGGAATTCTAGCCGAGCAAACGGGGGAGGCCTTATCCGCGATCACCGTGGACGCCTTCTCCTTGCATTCAGCGTGTCGTTCGCGATGACCTCCGCTCTCGAGGTAAGTGCAAAAATTGTAAGAATCGGATTATCAGAGGCCAAGAACCTCGGCACTCATGTCTGGGTTGAAATGGATGACTCGCAAGTGGTCCGGCTCATTAATGAGAAATGCTATGGTCCAGCTCAATCCAGATCGGAAATGGCTCGGCTACGTCTAATGCAGAGAGAATGTACTACGCGTTTCTCGAATATCTGTAGTGCAAAGAACAAGGCGACGGCTTGTCTTGCTAAACTTGGCAGCGATTCCGAGAACCTCAGCCAATTTGACGGATACACGGCCCCAAGCAGTCTGAAGGCGATCATCCGGCGTGAACAAATGGAGGCCCCTCAATCGGAAGATGAACAACGGGAGTAAAACCTCGATCAGCTGCCCTCGTGTAGTGATACTGGAGTTTGCATGTTTAACTGTTTTGTACTTGGATTAATTTTTCTAGGCAGTTCTGGCTGAGAGTAGGTTAATGTCCGTCTTTGATTGGGTTTGGACAGTGATTTACTCTTGCTTTGCTTGTACTTGCCACTTTTGGGCATGATTGTAATGATCTTCTGATGATATAAAGGGATGAGGGACCCACGAACCCTCCACCATATCGGTGTTTTTGAAAAAAAAAAAAGACTGGCAGCGGAAGCAGTGCGACAGATTAACATAATTTAACAATCATTAATCGCACAAATAAATAACATAATAATCAGATCTATTTAGCAGATTATTTAGACAAAATCTATTCGCGTAATTCTCACATGTATCATGCTCATAACTTGAATTAATCATGCTTTAAGAATATTGAAACCTAAAACATGCTTTTCTACGGAGCAGAAATAATACCTAATTAATTCTGCAAAGAATTGAAGATGGCTAGCAGCTTCTCCACGTGACGCTTTGAATACTAGACCACAGATCTTCTCTCTGGTTCCCGAACTGTACTCCAATATCAGTGTGGGCTGATCTTACCAGAATACTTGGACTTAAATAAAGAAGACAGAAGAAATCCTTCTTCGAATAGGAGAAAATTTCGAGCCCCTCTGGGATAGAGAGGGACGAAAATTGTAGTCTAAAAATTGTGTCTTTTTCTGTCTCCTTTATTCTCCTATTTATATTAAGTTCCTTTTGGGCCCAGACAGGGATCTATGGAAGGTTTTGGATATGGGCTCATTCAATTTACTTTTTACTAATTATATTGAACCCACAATTTAATATAAGCTTTAATTGGAATATTACGAGCAGCCACTACAGAAGTAATATTGAACTCTCCTCATCCAAATCCGAAATTATAAGGACTTTGGATCCGTTCAGTGCTATACCACACCAATGTCATCTTATTTCAGTAAGGCTTAGAAATATGCGGACTGACATTGCAACCTTTCACGATAGGTAGTCTAAGCCTATCTAGGTTGTGAAATTCTTCTTTTTCTTTTGCAAAGCATTGCATAGATCTGACCGTGTTACCTTAAAGTGGACGCCGCCCACAACCGGTCTACTAAAACAAACACTTAGACTTTGTTAAGTTAACTTATACATTTAAGCATGCAATTAACATCCATTAAATGTAAAACATAACAACATTATGACAAAAATAATCTGTTTTATTCTTTGGAAAATAAAATAAGAGTTTTACAGTATTCAATCACTCGAAACGTGATTTCTAGTATACAAACTCTAAGAGAAAGATCTAGGGGATGCTTAGAAAATTCTTGGCATATGCATTGAGAGAGATAGGAAAACTTGCTCTCTTGTTCTGCATCAGGAACCTTATGTGTACAAAGTGTTGAAGAAATTTAACATGTTTGATGCTAAACCTGCCTCTGTTCCCCTTGCTGCTCATTTTATGTTGAGTAAAGATTTATGCCCTAAGTCTCAGTTTGATATTGATGCCATGAAGAAAGTCCCCTATGCTAATGCTATTGGATCAGTGATGTACTTGATGGTTAGCACTAGGCCTGACATTGCCTATGTTGTGTCTTGCCTTAGTAGATATATGGCAAATCCTGGTTCTGTTCATTGGGAGGCTTTGAAGTGGCTTCTGAGATATCTTAAGCACACTGCCAAGTATGGGTTGTGTTACTCTAAATGTAATGATGGTGTTTTACTAACTGGTTTTGTGGATTCCAACTATGCAAATGACAAGGATAAGAGGAAGTCTACTACCTCCTATGTGTTCACTGTGTGCAGGTCATGTGTTAGTTGGAAGTCACAGCTACAGTATATAGTGGCCTTGTCTACTACTGAGTCAGAATATATTGCTATCACTGAGGCAATGAAAGAGGCTGTATGGTTAAAGGGAGTTCTCTCTGAACTTAAGTTTTTGAATAATTCTCCTACTGTGTTTTCTGATTCCCAATCTGTCATTCAATTATGTAAAAACCCTATTTTCCATGATAGGACAAAACATATTGATGTGAGATTTCATTACATTAGATATATTGTTGAAAAAGGTGAAATTTTTCTTCAAAAGGTGCACACTGATAAAAACCCTGCTGATATGGGAACTAAATGCTTACCTGTTGATAAAATGCTCACTTGCATTAGGATTTTGCATTTTGATTGTGGTTAGCATGTGCATGTCCCGGGGGTAAGTCCTAGTTACTCTGTGAGCCTTGGCTCTTTGAGATCACTAGGCATGAAAGACCTACAAGACCAGTTGGTTTGCCATTGGTGACCTTCTTGTGATCTTGTTAGGCAATTCTTTGGTTATTTCCTTGACTAATGAGTTTTATGCTCTCTGGTGTCAGGAACTAACCTTGTGGGCCATGATGAGAAATGCCTTAGCCTTTAGCCCGAGATTGGTTTCCTAGAATAAGAGTCCAAGGTGGAGTATGTTGAATATATGTGGACTCTTATTGCTTGGGCCTGATTTAATTTGTGTCTGGGCCTTTTATCCTTACTGGACTTGGCCCAGAAGCCCAACTGCTTCCCCTTCTCACCTGGATGGCTGTCACGTGCCTCTTCACTTGGATCCTGCTTCCTGGCCGTTGGATTGAGGGCTTGTGTGGTGTGTTTTTTTATGTGAGAGTGTGAGCCGTTTCTATTCTCATTCTACACACTTCTCTTTCTCTCACTACTCTCTGAAAACTCTCTGTCTTCTCTCTGCTTCTCTGATGGCTTCTCCGGTTGATTCCTTGAGATTCTTCACCACTCTTGTGTGATTAATCTGGTGTGAGTTGTTGAGAAGGCAACTTCTTCGGTTGCTTAGTGTTCGTGAGAAAACTAGGGTTTCTTCTCTGAGTTTGGGTGTGGTGAGCTAATCCGGTGTGAAGGGGCGGTGCGGTGAAGGTAGTGACGGTGTGAGGGTAGACTCCAGTCGATTCATCGGTGCTCCCTTGGATTCTGTTCTAGTTGAATAGATCTGGGCTATGTGGCGGGTTCTGAGCCATATTTTGTGATCTATTCTGCTTTGCTTTGTTTTCTCTTGTTAGTAGTTGTTTAAGGTCCGCAAGGATCTTGTGTTGTTATACTAACAAGTTTCTTGAGTGTGTCAGGTGTACCAAGAGGTCAAGATTACTCAAGAACCCTACCTAGAACTAGTTACTGTAATTGTAATAGTTGTGAGGGATTTTCTTTGTAATCTGTTGTACTTATCAGTCGCGTGGTTGGAGTTTGACTGAGCTCCCTTAATGAAGAACAAAGAGGTCTTGGTAATTAGTGAATCCGTCCTTAGTCTGATCCCTACAGTGGTATCAGAGCCACGGGGGGACTAGGACGGCACGCCAAGTCGCTTAAGTAGGTGGGCAAGTGGAATCCTCCTTATTGTCGGTCATGTCTTCATCTTCTGTCATGTCCACCAATTTGAAGGAATAATATGTATAAAGAAATAATTTGAAGAGAAATAATAAGAAGATGAAAAGATTGTTAGGAGAGAGGGGAACAACGGTTTCTCTTTTGGAGAGAAACCGTGAGAATTATAAACTTATTTAATTCTTTGTTTTTATTTATAATGAAATACTCCACACATATTTATAATATGCATGGTACAAAAAGGTCTCTTAAAATAAGGGAACTAAATCAAATCCTAACAAATTAACTAAAATATAATTCTAACTTATGGAAATAAATGATAAAAATAATACAAACTATATACTAGATTCATGGATAAAATTTGATGATATGGAAAAGATATTCGTATCAGTCCTCTTACCTAATATAGAAAAAATCAAATGAGACTAAACCTCTCTTTCTTCTACATAAAATTATTTTCACCTCTCATTCTCTCTAGATATTTAATCACGATAGTGATTTCCCCAACATCGGCGAATCACAATATCCCCCGTGCGGGACGCAGTTCCCAGCGGGAGTTGTGGGGCAAATGTCGGTGGCAGTGGCAACATCGGCGGATGGGAAACGCCGGCGGAAGGGGAGGCAACACCGGAGGTACTTGGGGCATGGGTGGCGGCTGCAGCAACGGCGGAGGAAACGCCGGCAGTGAGAGGGCACTACTATATTTTAAAAATAAGTACAATAGATAAGAAGTGTAGAAGATTCACTTTGCCAAATTCGTGCAATTGGACATATACGAAACATTATTCGTATTCGTGAAACCACAACTTCAGTGGCAGAGCAAAATTCAATCACGGCGACAGAAAACCTGATTCTCGATTCCTATGGTAGGACACCTTGTTCGGATTAATTCTTTAGTTCTAGCCTAACAATGGAATTCCATTTTATAGTGAAGGACTTTTTTGTTCTTCATATTTAGTGAGCGACGAATGTTGCTCATGCGTTTTTGTTGACTATGCATAAAAGTTATGTGTTTTTGTATTTTAATTAAGCGACGCATGAGACTCATGGCGTTTTTACGAACGACGCATGTGCCTCATGTGTCTTTTACTAAAGCAATTTGTGTCTCTATTTCCTTCTCATCTCCTTCGCAAATTACGCAAATAAAACTCACAACTCTCATTTATAGAATAGAAAAATCGGCCCAACTAAATAAAACAAATTCCAGTTTTTTTATTCTAGCCTAAACTATATTGGCCCAAAAAAAGGAATTAGTCAACACTCCCATTTCATTTGGCCCAACCTATTAATTGGTCAAAAAGGATTTGAATATATAGAAAAAGTAAAATTAACTAAATCAAATATTTACTCTCCCAAATCACACGCATAATCTCTCTCCCACATTCCTCGATTCAGCTTCTGTTTGGTCTCCCTAGAAACAAATTCCCCAAGTTTGGTCTCCCAGACTTTGTATTTCACTTAATTGGACTTTAAGTATTTTATTTATATAGTTTATTATACTCTACGAAATTGAGTCGATTTAATAATGTTCGAGTATAAAGATTATCGTATTAAATTTTATAACCCCGAAAAAACGAATTTGAACATCGCGTACATAAATAATTTGTCTTGGTGTTATTCAAATCATTCTAACAATAATCTTTCCATCAATTGCGAGTCACGCATTTATGATTCACCACGAGGTCACTCACCACAAAAAGCATTTGAATCATATGCATATATCTGCATATTCTTCCTTGCACATGTAATCAGTACAGCTACAAATTTATCCTTCATATCTCGTCTCTTAATTAAACGAGATTAATTTCGTTGTTCGCACAATCAATCCACGTAATTAAATTTGTAAAATAAAACACCAAGCTTTATTTGCATTAATATTATGCAGTCATTCCACACGCCTCAGTTATTTCATTAACGACACGACATTTAAAAGAATAATTTCATTGGTTTAGGATTCGAAAAGCTGGGTGTTAGATGCTGTCTGATTTTGTATTTCTTACAGGCTATAAAACATCCTTGTTTCTCCTTTCCTTCTGTTTTTTTTATACCACCTATTTCTTCATGTCTTTCTAAGGAAATACATAGTCATAGATGTAATTGTGTGATCAGTAATGTATAGTTGATCTCCTCATTTTTATCTGCCACTTGTGTATGTTTCTACACTTTTATCAGCAAAATCATCAATTTCAAGTTTTTTTACAAATGAAGGATTGTGGAGTGGAGTCAAGTACCCTTAATTTTCTTATGCTTCACCAGTCATTACTTATTACTGCAGTTTCAGTTATTTCTACAAGTATCTTCTGCAACAAGTGCCTTTTGGGAATGTGAGATTTCATTGCAGAAATAGCCATAAAGTTGATGCCAGAAGCTTCTCAATACAAGTGGAAAATGGGGCCTCTAGCTTTCTCATATCTTCTCCTAATGACTTGTGGTCAGCCATTTAGTGAAAAAGATAAACTGTATTCAAACAAGATTGCCCCACTTTAGGACCACTTCCATATGCCACTTGCAATGTTTATGCTTCCTTTATAACCATTAGAGACATTCTTCAAGCACCCCTCCCCACCATTATCACCATAAGTCTTGAAAGTGATGTTGCACCTGATAGATTTGTATGCGATGAATATGCGGGTTTGCACGTACACGATGTTCATTTCGTCATTAGAGGCAAAGCATACACTAAGGGGCAGTTTGGTACGGTAGATGACTCATCTATCTTGAAATTTTATGAACAAAAATGACCTTAAATGTGCGTTCTTATCATGCTTAGTTTATTTATCTTTCCTACCAATCTACCCTTTACGATTCGAAGTTGTGATGTCAAGATGATCATATTAATAATGAAGCCATTCCAATCCTGCTTGTTATACTAATAGATTCTTGAAGTAGATTATTCTAGCAAAGCACTTAATTTAAATTATTTAAAATTCTAAGATATTGTATATATCTTCAACAAATGGTTAAACAGAACCCTCAAAACAGCCGACACATAAGAATTCTGGACAAAATGAATCTATATTTTTTCAGTAGTAATAATATAGTATCAAAACATAAGGAAAGGCTGATGCTCCTACATTTGGACAAAAACTCAAAGGTGCGAAAAATTCTATCTGTGACAAACACATTTGTAATGATAAGCACTGTTTATAGGATCGTTGCCTTCAACAGGAACTTGCTCGGCTCTGCACTTAAACCGGCACCCTCTGCACTCGTTGTAGGTGCACGTTGGTGCCACCGAGCCAATCAGCAATCTTCTAGAGCCATCCTGCAATTGCCACAACAACTATGATGTCGAAACTTGTGATAAAAAGAAGAAATGTAACTTTAAGGCTTACTTGTATTCCTCCTGATGATGCAATAACATAATTTCTGCCATTTCCCGGTCCAACTCTACACCCTGTGGCATCTGCAGCATTGCCAAATATGTTAGAATTATGCGCGAGAGAAAAGCACAACGCGAAGGGGGAGAGGAGTTGGGACCTTGGATGAGGAGGGCCGCGCAGAGGAAGGCGAGGAGGAGCAAATGCTTCTCCCAAAAGGCCATAGGCGTGGCTTATCCGTAGTTGGGAGAAAGGAGATGGAGAGTGTATGTATGAAGATAGGAAGAGAGAGTGGATGAATGCTGACCATAAGGAGATAGAATTGGCTAAAATATGCAGTGCTGCTGCAAAAACAAAAGGAGGTCCCAACTTAACAGACAAAACAAAAATATTGAAATAACAGTTTGCTGGATTATTCCATGCGCCTACAAAATCTACAAATTTTTGTATTTATTTATTTTGTTGGCATCATTGTAGGGAGGAGATTCATATCTTTCATGAAAGAATTCACCAAATTATTCATTTGACTGAAATAAGTTTTGCTTTATTATTTGTTTGTGTTTCTAATCTTGCATGTGCTAGTATGATTTTTTTTTTTGTTGTTGATATAATGATAAGATCTCATGCAGTGTGTTGATGCTTCAAATTGTATGTGTGAATATGAAGCATTGATAAGCTTGAATATGGTAGAAGATAGAGCCAGAAGCAGGGGCCAGCCTAATTTTTAGGGGGGTGGGACCCACTAAAGAGATAAGAAATTGTGGGATGAAATCTCTTGGATTGATAAACTTTTGGAAAATAATGGTTTAATATTTGGATTAGTTATCCTTTTTAACAAAATTGTCCCCGACATGTAGATATTTTCTTCCGAAAATTCAAATTTTAGTCTGAATAGAATACGTGACTGGTGCAAAATAAAAAAACATATACTCCTTCCGTCCAAAATCACATACCAACACCGAGCAGAAAGTGAAATGTGCTCAGTCGAGTATAGCGGTATCAAATATGGAAGATTTGACAAGAGCCGAGATAAAAAGTAAGGAGAGAAAGATTGAAGAAGAGTGGAGACTAGACTCTCAGGCATCCCTTGATTCCCTTTTATTGTTTACAAATAATTATAGAATTAGTTTAGATTCTTGAGTTATATTATGATTGTTAGTTATGATATACAACAATATTTGTTTTTACGAGTTTTATTTTTCATTATTCCAATATGTACCATTTCTTCATGTCTAAAATTAATGTGAATAAATGTCTAATCATATACGTTTAACGTTATTATAATGCAATAAAGATCTATCATTTTATGTTCCATTTTTAGTGCAATGAAGTGATATGTGGTGATATTATTTTTATGGTAGAAGTGTTAAAGAAGTCCATAATCTCATTTTCATTAGATGTTATTTTAGCTTTTGTAGTGAAATCCAATAATTTTCTATTTTGTACTATACGACTTGAGTGCATTAAAGCGTTCCCCATTGAAACTGAAAACAAATAAATTAATAGTAATGGTTATTATTATTAATCAATTATAGCTGTGTCAAAATGTATTTTTTTTTTTTTTTGTAATAATTTTGATATTTTGAATATTATAAGTCGGGGATTAACTATTAATTTGTTAGAAAAAATTATTTGTGTTTTCGTAGTATAGAAATGTAAAGGTTTGTCAAAGGTATTTTTCACAAGTGCCTAGACTTGATGTACTCTTATTAAATTGTTAATTGACAATATTAAATATACAAATATAGAAAGAAGTTAATTCGTGCATCGCACCGCACGAGGGTTAATACTAGTAATAATAATATAGTTCAATTACCTACTAACACTATTTTAACTAACCTTTTATTCATCTATGTTACTTTATCATTTATGCATTAATTCTCGTACCGTCCCAAATATGTCTTTACTCTTTATCTCGGCTCTTATGAAATCTTCCATATTTGATGCCGCTATACTTGACTGAGAACATCTCACTTTCCGCACTGTGGATGCTTGGTTGCTCGGTGTTGGTCTGTGATTTGTAGGCTTTGTTAGTTGTTTTTCTGCTATTTTTACTAGCTTTTATTTCCCCTTTTCTTTTGTTGGACCTTTGCTCACCTTCTATGGTTTGAGCCTTTCTTAAATAAATAAATAAAAAACAGAAATTTAGATTGAAAAAATTTGTTAGGTGAATATGTATTTATAGAGAGATCAGTATAAATGTGCTAACATTATTACATTAATTACCGTTCCTTTGAATATTGGTGCATTAATCATTTTTTATTACATTTTAAGTGTAACGTATTGGAATATGAATAGTCTAGCCTATTTTTTTATGCATGTTTATAGTTCTTCTCGATAAAGATTTTATTTTTATGACAGAATTATAGCCAAATATTTATTAATTATAAAGATTATATTTTATTCAGCACGTTTAATCACCTAAAAATAAGATTCTTCATATTATAATTTATTGTGCCATCAAAATAGCTAAATCCTAAATCCTTCGTTCTACCTCAGTTAATAGTTATGAACTAATGTTTATATGATAAATAATCAATATTAATTGTATGAAGTAACGCATATATGAGAACTAATAATGAATAAAACCATGATTAGGAATATTAATATTTTACATTGTGACTACTAAGAAGTAACGCATGTATGAGTAGTACATGTGAATATGTAAATTTATATTAATTACAATAGCACCCAAAATTTATAAATATTTTAAAAAGCAGTCCAAAACTCATCCTTTATATATGTATAGATTAGTGTTTAATGGTGAATTAGTGGTATAAATTGTAAATAAATTGATATATGTGATGAGTTTAGTTGAATTATTCATAAAAGAAAACAAGATAATTTTATGGGATGAAAAAAAAGGAGTATTATTATTAGTATGTAAACCGGTAAACGTTGGAAGTGAAACAATGTTGATTAGATGATAACTTAATTTAATACCTTCTGTACTTCAATTTGAGATAGTTGGGTTATTTAATTATAAATCTAATATAGAACTACTTGCTTAGGACATTTTTGTAAAAGGGTCAATCTTCTAATTATAATTACGCTTGATTCTTTTAATTAACCAATTAAACTGTAATTATTTTAAAATATGACGAATCACTAAAATTTAAAAAGAATGCAAGAATTATAAAAGAAAACTGCGCAATCAACTCTCGTGGTGAAAAAACCCAGTATCCGAAACTGGCCTGCTTTACTAAATTCGACATGGAAATTAATTACTGAAATAAAAAGAAAATATGTGAAAAAACACTAATGTGGAATCAAAATAACTTTGTCTGAGGGTAGAAAGGAAATGAAATAATGGCTTCTCTGATCACGTGATCAAGTCGACTCCGACGGCGTGTGGTCCTTCAACCTCACGCGTGCCACAGGTTGAGTGTTTGGAGCTTCTTTTCGCATGTTTAATATGTTAAATTTTTTTACACATTGGTTAAAAACCATCCATGATTAAGCTTATCTCTTGTTCGATCGAATTTTTGTAAAATGCTTGGCCTGTGACAGTGTATTTTAGTTCGCCTGCATACTGCGAAAATTAGTATGTAGTGTATCTTAGAATAAACCCTCTCACCTTCACCTCTACGGCTAATTTAATTCTACACAATTCATATTGTTTGTGGCATATTTCACATTGTATCTCACTATTATTTTATATAATGAACCAAACTCCACTTTTATGAATAACTAGTGTTAGCACCCGTGCTATGCACGGACCAAATAATTTTTGGCTAATGAACACAAATTGTAAACAATAAATTTTTTTTATCATTATATATACTTTATAAAAAAAGAAAATGATCATATAGTCCTATTCTAAAAAAAAGATTTTCTATTTGTAACAAAATTTATTACATTTGTGATTTATGAGAAGAAACCAAAATTGCTCAAACAACTTAGATCGGAAGATATTGGGAGTGTGAGTAATGAAGATAAAATATTTTTATAGAGTGGAAAATAGAAAAAAAAAAAAAAAAAAAAAAAAAAAAAAAAAAAAAAAAAAAAAAAAAAGAGAAATTAGAAAATCGTACAATGACAGATTATAGTTCGGACTATACATAGGGCAGGTGTATGGGCGAGGCTTAGGACGGCCATCCGCAATGGTGGATTATAGTCGAACCGCCCCATTGCATGCTTGCTTAGTCCGGGCTATTTTCCACTACATTGCTTATGCCCTACCTATTTAGATTTTCAAATATATTTCATTTTATCTAGAAGTCTCTAAGATACTATTACTACAATTTTACATACCACATGGTAAATATCAAAATCTTATCACTAAAATAAATGACCTTAAATAAGGTATTTTATCGAATCATAATATACTTTTTAAAATATTTATATCATAATTAAATAAGGTATTTCATCTAATGATTTCCTCCAAATAAATTATGTTTATTTTTAATCGTTAGTCTCACAAGACGCCATATTATCATTTTTGTCCACCTCAATTATGCAAGTAAAATCATCATTTACATTGATATAAATCTTAAACCAAAAATAAATTATTCTTCCATCGAACAATAACAATGAAGTTGCATGTCATCGATTTACATAACAGTAATTTTTATATCTAATATAAATTTTATGATTGACGCCTTAGCAAAGAAAAAAGGTGCAAAAGTCATAAAAAAAAATAAACTTAACGTGATTCTCCTTATAATAAGTTGAAAATAGATTTGAACTAAGAAATTTCATACCATTTCAAAATATGGTTGGTTTCAAAACATACCTATTTTTTTGTCTATATTAGGATTTCCAAATCAATTTGTTGGATAATATAGACAACATTATATGTAGGGATGTCAATCGGGCCGACCCATCGGGTTTCGGGCCAACCCTACTCGGGTTGCGGGTCAATCGGGTCCGGGCTTGCCGGGTTGTGATTTCTTTCGGGTTGTAAAAGTTCGGCCCTAACCCTAAAAGCTCGGGTTTCGGGCTAGCCCGACGGGTTAATCGGGTTGCTACCGATAAGGTTAAGGCTCGAACAATCCAATAAATCATGATGAAAATTAGTTATATTTATAAAATATAAAATATTTAATTATGATAAATTTGATATATATGCTTAAACTCAATCATAAAATACTAATATTTGTGATATTTCGTGAAATTTTAATGCATGTTAAAAATTTTAATATTCTTTTAGTGAGATTAATTTATATAACAATTATTATATTAATAAAAATTCAATACATAATTTATATATTTACCATAAAATTGAAAGTTATCTTTTTTAGTTATCTATGTCATAAAATTAGTCAACGAAGTGTCGAATTAGGAGTAAAAAATGAAAAATGAAAATTTTACCGGGTTACCGGGCCAGCCCATCGGGTTTTCGGGTCTGGCCCTAACGGGTTGCGGGTTAATCGGGTGCGGGCTTATCGGGTTTTATTTTTATCGGGCTAGAAATTTCCGACCCTAACCCTACAAATTTAGCGGGCTATTCGGGCCAGCCCACTGGTTGCGGGCTACATTGACATCCCTAATTATATGTATACATCATTTATAACAACTATTCTAATTTTAATATTTAAAAATATACTATATTGTAATAATAGTTTACGTGTTGTGCTCATTAGCCGAAAATTATTTGGTCCGTGCGTGCTAACACTAAATCTAAATCTAAATCTAATATAAATACAATAAAAGCTCAAACAAAACGCAAACTGGTAGTATTGATGGGGATTGGTGCCCCTTGCATAGCGGAAGACTTGTACAAAACAAATAAATCAGACGTAGGATCTATTTGACCGATTATGCGATTAATCAATTCACATGTTAAACAGATAATTGCATGCTAGAACGCAAATAATTCATGCTCAAAGAAAGTAAATCCTAAAACATGAATTCTACGGTTTAGAGTTACCGATTTGATTCTCAAAAGAATCGTCGATTGCTCGCGCCTTCTCCACGTGATAATCTTCAATACTAGACCACAGATCTTCTCTCTGGTTCCCGAACTGTATCTCGATATCAAGGTGGACTGATCTTATCAAAATACTAGGACTCGAATAAAGAAGACAGAAGAAATCCTTATCCAATTATGAGAGAAATTCGAACTCCTCTAGGTAGAGGGAGACAAAAAATATGAGTAATAATGAATGAATGATTTATGTCTCCTTTATTCTCCTATTTATATTAAGTTTCTTTTGGGCCCAGACAGGGATCTATGGAAGGTTTTGGATATGGGCTCCCCCAATTAGCTTTTTACTAATTAAATTGAACCCACAATTTAATACAAGCTTATATTGGAATATTACGAGCAGCCACTACAGAAGTAATATTGAACTCTCTCCATCCAAATCCGAAATTACAAGTAATCCGGGTTTCCACTTTGTTTATTATTTATTTTCCGCGCTTAAGATATAAATGTCCATTAATTAATCAATGTCTGCTATGGACTTAATTAATGAACATCTTATTAATTCCAAGAGTAGACTTAGCAAGAAACATTTATTTATTATTCATAGAGTAATAAAACTCCAACTGGCCAGTTTTCCGAATAATAAAACCCTGTTCGAGCTCCTCTTTAGGACATTATCAAACGAGACTCACCTCGCGCACGTTTCAACATAATAGCAATCCTAGCACCGCTAGATATTAATCACCACTACCCAATATATCAGGATTATTGGGTTGCGAAAAACCCGCACCATTTGATAAGTCAAAGTAGTGCATAATCAATACCGTATGCTCAATGCTAACATATGTAGATTAAGAAATAGTATTTTATCAAGACCTAGTCTTTCAGTAGATAGCATAAAGACACGTCTTCTTGCTGTTAGATCCGTTCAGTGCTATACCACACCAATGTCATCTTATGTCAGTAAGGCTTAGAAATATGCGGATCTGACATTGCAACCTTTCACGATAGGTAGCCAAAGCCTATCTAGGTTGTGAAATTCTTCTTTTTCTTTTGCAAAGCATTGCATAGATCTGACCGTGTTACCTTAAAGTGGACGACGCCCACAACCGGTCTACTAAGCAAAAGACTTAGACTTTGTTTACTTCTTATGCATTTAAATGTTTTTAAAACATCTTATAAATGCACAAGCAAACACAATGTAATAATAATAGTGATTCTATTCGTGCGAGACTGCTCGAATAATACTGAATCGGGTTAAAAGTGGATTGTAGAGTTTTACGTATACAAGCAAGATTCTATTCGCGCGAAACTTGCTCGAAACATGCTTTTCAGTATACCAAACCTAACAAGTATTTCATTAAACCCTAAAAACAAAATCAGGGCTCTGCTTCTCGCTACTTCCACCCTCTTCCCGACACTCAGGCCGGCGCTGCGCCGCCGTCCGCCGCCTTCCTCGCCCCCCGTCCCGTTTGCCTCGTCTCTCGCCAACGCTAGTTCCCCCCTGAATCGCCAGCACCCCAGCTTGCCTCGCCGGCGCTCGTTCCAACCTTCCTCGTAGGCACTCCTTCCGCTTGCCTTGTCGTCCACACATCGGACCCTGTCTCGCCGTCAACACCTCGCTGAAACGCCTCTCCGTCCACCGCTCTGCTTCGCCGCTCCCCTGCTTCACCACAGCCGGCCCGGCTGTTTGGAGTACCACTTTCTTCACATCCTCAAGATTCAATTTTTTATTGTAATATGATAGCTTATGATAGTTGTTGTAAATGCTACAACAGTATTTATAATTGTTAAACTTCTTTAGTAAGCTATTGTCTTTCTATTTGATTGGACAGCCATTTCGCCCAATAATCAATGGCGGATCCAAGAGTTGAATATCGTGGGTTCGGAAAAAAATTGGGTATAATAGTAAAATAATTACTCCCCCCGTCCCAGATTAAGAGTCACTTTTTGCCATAAAAGTCTGTTCCAGTTTAAGAGTCACATTTAGAATTTTCCATATTTGGTCATACAATTTTACCCCATTGTTTATCAAAATTACATCAAAATGTCATTATTTACATTAAAATAAACCAAAACAAAAATAAAAATCCAAAAAGTCAAAAGGGACCCACCTTCAACCAACTCACTTCATTTATTACACACTCCACCATCTCACTTCATTTATTACACACTTCAACTCTTTTTTAAAACCCGAGCCATAACAATAAGTGACTCCTAATCCGGGACAGAGAGAGTAATTTTTAAAAATATTTTTAATTTAAGTATTTATATTCGAAAATGACATAATGTTATCTATAATATCAAATTTTAGAAAATTATAATTTTTTAAAATAATTCAAATATAAGGTTGAAATGTTAAATTATACTGTAAAAAATTTAGAAGAAAAATAAAGAAATATCACTATATAATAGTATCATTATTCAAGTACGTGTTTAATTTAAATAAATTAATTAGTGGAAATTAATTGATTAAATGGTTAAAATTGTTTAAAAGTGTAGTTAGGCCAATATCAATACATTTTTGCTTGATTAATTTGAAATACTAAAAATAAAGAAATATAGTAAAATTTTATAGTTTATTTATAAAATTTGAAATAGCACTAGATCACTAGTGTAGGAATGTGTCAATTTTTCATGGTTACACCTATTTTCTTCTATTTGAATTTATTGGAAATAAACAATGTTTAGAAGACTTTCACTCCTCCCCAGACCCCAGACGCAGTAATCCCTCTCTCCTCATTCTTGCCTTCTTAGTCTGAAAACAAATCTGAAAAAGCCTCTCTCCCTCTTTCATTCTCGCCTTCTTAGTCGTCGTTTCCATTGCCGCGATGCCACTGCCGGATTTCAAACACGGCTGCCACAACGTAGTTCCTCCTCAT
The DNA here is from genome assembly GCF_023119035.1 of Salvia hispanica. Lineage (NCBI taxonomy): Eukaryota > Viridiplantae > Streptophyta > Magnoliopsida > Lamiales > Lamiaceae > Salvia > Salvia hispanica. The sequence continues at coordinate 4,047,010 of NC_062966.1, read as the reverse complement.
CTCTTGCTCACCTCGTCATCAATTCTCTGTGTTGGGTAAAAGGGCGGTGGGATGGACGCCGTAGGGTCGAAGGCAAACTTTCCGGCCGTAGTCCGGGGGCGATGGTGGGGTCGGCCGACCCCACTCGACCCCACCTGGATCCGCCGATGCCAATAATGATGTTTTGATTCTCAGCATAATTTTTGGGAAGATAAACAGAGTCCTCTATATACTATCCCTGATGCTTTACTTTTCAGCAACATGCCTTAGATATAGAAAACTTTTTTGTAATAGCATTTCATGTATTTCACTCCAGTAAAATCATTTGTTTTATTAATAGATTCTAATTCAATATTTTTTGCCCAATAGATGCGTTTCCCACCAAAATGCATTATTGTGGCAATTTGGTAAATATCCACACAACTGCTACTTTAGATAGTTATAGATAAATGAATATAAATGAACATAAATTAAAGATCGTGTTGCGGTGGACATGGGCCAGATTCCTCTGAACTCATGCATTAATAATTCTACCACGAGGCCAACATATGCGGACTAACTGAATACTCCTTGTGTCTTCTAAAAATAGAAACTATTTCCTATTTGGCCTAAAAATAGAAAATTTATATTTTAGTAAATTTCTTTCTTTCTAATGAGGTGGGAGCAATTTTCTACTAATACATTTTTCTTTCTATCTCTCTCTTATTTTACTAGTTTTGCATTAAAACTCGTGTCGTTTCAAAAGTTCTTATTTTAAGGGACGGAGGGAGTATAAGGGACAAATGAAAGTATGGTGCATGCGAAAGGCAGCAAAGAAAGCAAAGTTTGATCATCCTCTCTCAAAATTCAAAATTGTAATCATCATTGGCACCTCAAGTGAAGACACGGTCATATGCAACTAAAGTGATACCAGCCAGCTATAGCCTATAGGCATATTCTTGTGAGTGGAAGAAAGACTTGGGATAAATTGAGACAATTTTGATTACATTTTGGTATTTTCTAATTATTTTCTGATGCTTCCAACTGCATCGTCATCCCAATGTTTATTCAGGACCTTTTACTAAAGTGGCTTCAGATCACAATGTGTTGTCTTCTATTGGGGTATAACACTTCCCACAGAGGCTATAAGGCTTTTCTCAAGATTGGTAAATCTGTAATTCGTAGAGAGATTCTCTTTGATGAATCAATTTTTCCTCTCAAATCATTCTCACTTACATTTCATGATATCAATTCTTCATCTACCTATCTCATTTGTTTTCCTCCTTTTGTCACTGCTCCAGCCTTCTCCAAATCCCCTGATATCAATTCTTCTCCTCATATTGCTTCCCATGTTTCTCCATTTCACTTTCATGTCACTGTTTTTCCCCACAATACTCTGATATCAATATCTTGCCTTCTGACTCACTCTCATCTTTTTCTCCTGCTATTTCCACTCCTTTCGCATCTCATTCCTTCTTCGACGATCCCAGAAAACATCACATGATCACTAGAGAAAAATGTGGAATTTTTAAGCCACACTTTTTACCACTTCCACTCTTGCTCATGTCATGATAATCTCTATTTTATTATTCCTCATTCCATCAAGGTTGTTTTAGCCTTTCCAATTTGGTTTGCTGCTATGAACGAAGAATTTATGACCCTCCTCGGAAATAATACCTAGACCTTCACACTTATTAATCATCCTAGAAAGAACCTGATTGTACGTACTTAGGTTTTATTGAATTGAAAAGCATGTTGATGGATCGATCCAATGCTAGAGATAAGGCATGACTTGTTTTTCACGACTGGTTTTGATTTTCTTAAAACATTTCAGCCCAGTTGTTAAACCAAACTCCATTAGACTCATGTTGATTATTGTTTTGCTTTCAAATGGTTTATTCGCACCTAGATATTAGCAATGTCTTCTTACATGGTGATCATGGTTTTGAGCAATGGTCTCATCAACGTTTTGTTTCCTTTACCATTCAAGCTGCTGTTCTTAATCTTGGTCTCACTTAGTCCAAAGCCGATACGTCATTGATCTTTAGTATCAAAAAGTCTGGAGTCAAAAGAAGACATATTACTCTATCTGTAACATCCCGGATTTTAGAACTCTAATTTTTTAGCCCTAAAATTAATTGTTGATGACGTGGCATCGAGAATGCTTTTATTTCATGAGTTGATATGGTCAATTTGAGTTAGGGTTTGTGTTGAAAGTTTGAAAGGTCAAACCTATTTAATTTAATGATGTGGCATGTGATATATTAAGTTATGAGGCTATGTGGCAATTTAATTGTTTATGGGTGAGTGAGAATATTAGAGAAAATTTCCATAAATACTTATCACCCTAATTCTTGTAATTTTCGAACCCTAGACCCCTTGGAGAAAGAATTTCTATTTTTCCGGAATTTATTTAATCCTTGGGATAATTATCCAAATTAAATTCCAAGAGCCAATTATTTCCTTGTTTAGAGATGGAAAAATCGAGCCTCCTTATTCTCCTAGTGATTTTCGAAAATCACTATAATTGGGAAGGAAGGAATTGTTTTATTTTATTTGATTCCTTACTTGATTTCCTTCCATACCTAAAATTTAATTATTCTACCAAATCTTTCCATACTTCAAGAGATCTTGCCTTACTTTATTTTAGTCAATATTCAAGAAATTCATGCCTTATTTAAAAGGCATAGAAATCGCCCCTTACCTTGCTTCATGGAGGATTTTCCTTATTTTTATTTTGCTCCATGATATTTTATTCTATATGGAAAAATACCAAAACAAAATCTTGGCTTTTTGGAAGGCCTAATTTTCGAAAATACCATGCTAGATGCCTAGCCTATTTTTGTTAATTCTTCTTCCCTACTTCACAATATTATTTTATTTATTTATTTAATTGGGAGAATGAGATCTTACCAAATATTCTATTCTAATTACCTAAAGATCTTGTGGAACTCTATAAATAAGAACCAAAACCCCAACCCTAGCCCCCATATTTTCGGCCCTCTCCCTCACATACACTCTCTCAATTTTTCTTCTACATTACTCCATTAATCCTTCATCCTTTGAGAAGAAATTGAAGTTTAATCCAAGAACTTTGAAGAATCAAGGCTAATACTTGTTTTCTACCGATTGTTTTTCGCTAAAGAGGTATTTTTGTTTAAGAGTTATGTTTGTTCTTCTTCTACCTCTTCTTTTCTTCTTCCAACCGATTAATCGGTCTTCTTGAACCCTCATGCATCTTAGTTGAGTGAAAGAGGGATAAAAAGGGATGTGGGAACGTGTGTATGTGTGTGTGCCGAGTGTGTGTGTGGCGTGTGTGTGTGTGTACCGTGTGTGTGTGTGTGTTGTTGTGTGGTGTAGTGTGTGTTTGATAGTTAAATAATATGGTGTGATAAACATGATCTTGATTAATTAGTAATGATAAGATAAATCGTTGGGAAGAGGGAAAAGTAATGAGACATGCATGAGTAAGAGTAGTATTGAACCTAATTTGTGATATGTGCCTATGTGATTAAAAGGTGAAACTTTGGTTGCGAAGCCGGATAACGGAAAAGCGAAACTACTTGAAAACTAAGCAATCGAGGTGGGCTTTACTCTTAAAACTCTCTTTTATTTTGTCAAAATGTTATTCGGTGTTATAAGGGTGGTTTAACTGTTATGCCATGCCTATGTTTGTTTTAATGTGATTGTTGGATATGCTTATACGAATTCGGGTCTGAGTATGGGCCGCAAGCCCTACCAGGCTGTGTACACAATGGGATCGAGAGCCGTCCTTGCTAGTCGGCCGGTCTCGTGGGCGAAAAGTGTGGCCACACTTTCGTCGCACCATGGAATGATTGTTAATTGATGAGAAAATGGGAGGTTATTTTGACTGGCCAGTCTATGAAAATATATTTTTGTGATACTCGTGATATTCCTTTTATAACTGCTTAAAACTCGAGTTCACTTGGTAAGGGTGGCATAACTTATAAAATGTTTTGGCAACGAGCTCACTGAGTATTTCAAAATACTCAGCCCTGCATGTGTTTTCCTTATGTGCAGGTTGAATGACGACGAGTGGTGGCGGGTGTTGAGCAGATTAATGAATTAAAAAGGATATGTTGAACTTCAAGCGTAGTTGTGTCTTCATACATAGCTATACTTTCTCTTGGTCGTTTTCCGCTGAATTTTTTATATACTTTAGAATTTCTTTTTGGAATATTTGCATCTTGCCTTCGGTTTGATGCCTTAGTCTTTCCTTGTGACTTTGACTTGGAGATGATGTCGTACTCTCGAGATTTTGATCGTGATTTATGATACTTTTCTTTCCTCTAATCATCTAGGTTAAGTTGTTGCATTTAATACTCTGATATCTCTTTCAATTCTTTTGGTCAATACTCTTTAAATGAAACCCTAGCCTATGTTTACTTCTTTGGAGTCGGTTTTGGGTAGCAGCCGCCGCATTTATTGTACCCTGGGAGGGCGGGCTGTTACACTATCCGTCCTACGATATGAGACACATTTGGTATGCGCACGGGTTTTAAGAAATGTAAAGAATAGTGAGTTGAAAAAGTTATGGAATATGTGGCCCAGCTTTTTGTAGGAATCAGATCCACAAATTCACTAATTACTGTCCCTCTTTTGTATTACACCGCTACTGAGATGGCTAATCTCAGAAGGAACAAGCCAAGTACAAAAGAAGACTCAAGATTACAAGTAATCTAAGTACTGACTACACTAATCGAAACTTTAGCTTTTAGTCGGTCTTCTACCAAACTTAACCTCCAAGAGTCATCTGATTGTGTACCTGCACACTAAGTAGAGGAATTAGTACAGCAAGACAAGATCCCTGAGGATCTAAACGCAAAGTGAAAGACAAGGTAAGAAATCAGAGATTTGGACGAAATGGCTCAAGTCACAGTTGTGACTACACTAGGTCTTGGACCTCCCCAAATCTCAACTGCTTGTCACAAGGAGAGAACCGTCGAATGGACTGAACCATCAAAGATATGTGAAACCCTAGATCTCACCGACTACCGCACACCACGACCAACTCAACACGCGAACCAACACAATCATCTTGTATCTTAGCCTCGCAACACAGGATCTCTCAAGAACGTCACCAATCACACATCGATTTAACACTGAAGTCAGATCTAACACCAGATTTGAAGATGACCGGCGATAACCCCATGAGAGAAGAGAGAGAGTGTAGAGAGAAGGCAAAGCATATCACAAGAGAGAGAGAAGACTGAATGAATAACGGAATGGCAGGAGGCGGAGTACATAACTCAGCAAACAAGCACAACCAGGGATGGAGTCAAAATTTCTATATAGATGGGGCAAAAATACACATGAAGATATTTTAAGGATTAGAGATGGGGCATATATAGGGGATATTTTCAAAATTTTTAAAATTATGATCAAAGTAGTATAAATGATTTTTTTTTAGGTGGGGCACTTGCCCCTTGTGAGTCTAATATGGATCCATCTCCGGGTACAATCCTACATTCAACGGCTCAGACTCGTGATCCGCGTGAAGTGCACACGTGGCGGCCATCGGTGAGTTCCATTAAGTGAATAAAATGAGACAGGCTACAAAGTATCGGGCCACATATTTAATTTACAGCGGGCAACAATAGTAACAGCCCAGAGACTTATTCAATCGGTTTAATCACGTATATGGTCCAATTGATCAATATTTTTTATATTAATTTTTTAATAAATTGAGAGTGAAGTAAGTTAGTGGAACGTGAAAATACCTACTATTTATAATAAAATTGAAATAAAATTCTTATTACTTTTTGATTAATAATTCACAATTATAGTAGTACATGTTATCCTGAGTTGCGACACTTTGTTCGCGTGAAATTTAATTAATACGACAGATTGAAATCCTCTTGCATTGATGTTTCCACAATTATACAAATAAATAATCACAGTCAATCCTCAGCTAGATCCAGTACAACATCACTCATATTATGACATACTCCCTCCGTCTCGCTTAAGATGACACGTTTTCCTTTTTAGTTTGTCCCAACTAAGATGACACATTTCCTTTTTTAGTAACTTTCTCTCTCCAATTAATACACTCAACCACTTTTTCTCACTTCTATTAAAATATTCATTTTTCTTTATCTCTCTACTTTAATACTTACACCCACATTCTCTCTCTCCAATTAAACATTTTAATCAATAACTCATAAATTCCCGTGCCGGCTAAGCAATGTGTCATCTTAGCCGGGACGGAGGGAGTAATTGATAGTTACTAGTACTCCCTCCGTCCCGGAGTATTAGACTCACTTCTTTTGGGCACATGATTTAAGGAATTGATATTTAAATAGTTAAAGTGGAGAGAGTAAAGTATGAGAGAGGGAAAAAGTAGGGGAGAGAAGAGAGAAAAAAGTAGGTGGAGAATAAAATAAGATTGATGCTTTTTGCTAAAAAAGGAAACGAGTCTAATATGTTGGGACATCCCAAAAAAGAAAGTTGGTCTAATACCTTGGGACGGAGGGAGTACTACTTTTCGATTATTATTTATAAGAGCACTCCCAATGGTTTGGGGATAAACTCCCTTATTTCTCCCTAACTCCTGCCACATCAGCGCCACATCAGCACCAAAATTTATCCCCAGTTTTTAGCCAACTTTTAGCCAACCTCTGCAATGGTTTCTCCCTTATTTCTCCCTAACTCAACATTTCATTTTTACATCATCACTAATTTAATTGTTTTATTTTTATATATAATAAAGCTAGCTTATTTAATTTATAAGATAAAACAAATAATAGTAATAAAGTTCGTTGTATTAAACACGGGTACACATTACAACGAAGAAAATTAAAAAAAAAAAAAAAAAAAAGTACACGAATGGAAAAAAAAAATCAAAAAAAAAATTCAAAGAAAAAAAAATTCAAGGGCGGTGGGCGCGGTTTCTATTTGCCCACAATTCTTCGATGATATCGTGTTGTAGTGCTTGATGGGCCTCCTTCTGGTGTATGTCCATGAACGCCTGGAACCGTTCATGTTCGTTGTGCGGTACACCCTGGCGGGCGGACTCGGTTGAGACACCGTGACTCGATGATGCAACACTTGGGTCGTTGGTGACGTCGAGGACGCCTTCGTGTTCATCATCGATGATCATGTTATGCATGATGATGCACGCATACATGATATCGGCAATATCCCCCTGGTAGAAAAAGCGCGTCGGGCCCTTTACCAGTGCAAATCGCGATTGGAGCACCCCAAATGCCCTATCCACATCCTTGCGCGCAGACTCTTGCGCTTGGGCAAAATACCTTCTTCTATCTCCGAGTGGGCATCTGATCGTCTTCAGAAACACGGGCCATTGCGGATAGATGCCGTCAGCCAGGTAGTACCCCATGTTATGCACATTGCCATTGGCCGTGAATTCGATGGAGGGGCCTAACCCGTTGATCCGCTCGTTGAAAAGGGGCGAGGAATTGAGAACATTTAGGTCGTTGTTCGGCCCGGCTATACCAAAATAAGCATGCCAAATCCAAAGCCGTTGGTCGGCAACGGCTTCAAGAATGATGGTGGGATGCGTACCTTTGTAGCTGTGAATGAAGTTTGTGGGTGATGAATGGAGGAAGAGGATGAAATATTTATAGGGGTGGAAATTAGAATATGACCGTTGAGGAAAAAAAAAAAAAAAAAAATTGATCATCGCCGAAAAATCGCCGAACAGCTCCCCACAGTGGCCGGCGATGATCCGGCGATAGCCCGGCGTTAAAACGCCGCTTGGCGTAAAATCGGTAGGAATTTCGCCGAAAAATCGCCGAACTCCTCCCAATGGCCGGCGATAAGTCGGCGATATCCGGCGAAAAATCGCCGGATTTTCGCCGTCGCCATTGGGAGTGCTCTAAGTTGACAAAATTCTATGTACTAACACTATATTAAAATGAAACACAAAAATAAAATGGAAAATATTTAGAGATCCTTCTATTTTTACTTTTAATTTCGTTAGAACCTTTACATTTTTTTTTCATTTTAATACTAGTATAGATCTAATGAAACTACGAGGATCTAGAAAATAAAGTATAGTACTACTCTGTAACATAGCATGCTTTATTAAAATAAGCAGAATGCATCTAGATGTATGTTGGTTCACTATATTTTAATTTCATTCTAATTACTTTAAAAGGTTCATATACTATCAATGTACATTGTATCTAAATAATGTACGGATTGGTTGCATTTTTATTTATTATAAAAATTCTATCGACAAATATTGCTTTTTTAATGTATTTATTTGTTGAAGCACCGTTCTCTATTTACTTTTGCTTTACATGTAAACTGTATTTCTTGATTTGATAAAATTTAATGTTGATTTAATTTGGTTTCTTCAATATTTTTTGCACAAGTATGAAAACTATTATAGTGCCTTCATCTCTCACGGTTATATGCACTTTTTTTTCTTTTTAGCTTGTCCCACCAGAATATGTAATTTTTAATTTTGAGAATTATGTTTTACTCTAATAAGGTGGGACATATTCTCCGCTAACAATACTTTAATTACACATTTTTTTCTATCTCTATTTTACTTTACCAATTATACATTAAAATTTGTGTACAACAAAAGTGCATAGTGTACGTGCATATTTTTGTCGGAAAGAGAAAAAAGTAGATAAAAGAACTAAAAATAATTTAGAATATAATTTTCAATAAAAGTGGGTCGGATAAAATATAGTAGTAGCATATAAAACTTTGAAACATTATTAAAATAATCAACTATTAATAAACACAGTAACCTTAGAACTTGAAAACTTAAAAAAATCTTAGAGGAAATGTTTGACAATAAATTAATACTACTGCTATCAAATACAGTAGTATTAAGATTTGAAGAGACATTTAGAAAATTCGCAAAGCTACCACCGTTTTTCTATTCTTTCATTTTTAGGCTCAAAAGACTACTTTGAAGTCGTTTGTTTACTTTTCAAAATAAATAATGGAGTTCTAATTCTATAAATTGACGTGTCCAACAAGATCAAAAATAAGCTAGCTAATAAGAAATATATCCAAAAAGCAACAGTTCATTTCTAAGTTGAAAAGTTTATGGGTATGACTTCGACACTTCTATCTAATTAGACAAGAGAATTTTTAATAATTAAATTATAGTTCAACGAGGACAATTAATTAATATTACTCTCAATTTCTATTTGAAAATATGGAGATAGAAAATAATTATTCCTATATATTCATCAGTTTTGTAATGTATTTATCAAGTCTAATAAGGAGGACATCCATCCATACTTGTATAATGACATAGACCCGTACAAAAAAAATTAAGACATGATCCGTACAAGAAATTTTAAGCAAGAGACATGAAAAAAAAGTGGGCAAAATATAAGAAATGAGAGGAAATGGGTAAAATAAGAGAAATAAACTTATCATCTTAAGAAATTAGACTATTTTTTTTGGACATCATAAAATAGTAAAATAAGACTATTTTTCGTGGCCAGATAGAGTATATACTTTCAACAAAGTATAGAATTATTTTTCAAAATATAATTAAAATATTCTTAAATAATGTAATATTTCTCATTAAGCATTAGCGGAAACCGAAATTAGTTATTAATGAACTAAATTATAAATTGTGATTTTTAATAAATTTAATCGGAAACTTCAAAGTCATTACTAACATGATTAATCTTTTTTATTAAATGTAGCATCCTATATTCATATATTCGCCACTGTACAAGATAACATTTCTATTGATAGCACTAACGAATTTTCAAAGTCACCACTAATATAAATATAAGATTTTCATTTTTTTAAAAATAAACAATGGACTTTCCGAAATAAAAGTATTGTTATTTTATTAGAGTCCCTACTGAACCAACTCTTCACGATCTCTCTGGCCGCTGGCGATCACGATTCAAAATGGACCAATAGAAGTTGACAGTCAAACATTATAATCATTTTGAAAAAATGACTTAAAAATATGGTCTAACTAAAACAAATGATATGAATTCTTATGAAATACTATAAATTTGAATAAATTCAAAAAGTCCATATGTGAACAATTATGACTGAAAATTTTGAAGCAATGTTATGCGATGGTTGGTTATCCTTTCTAATAAATGAAATATTGAAATGTTTATCAAATTTAGTTACGGTTGATACGAAATTGTCGTGTCCAACATATGATACAATTTATGCGGGGACGATGAATTTGATGGAAATACAACCTTATATTATATCCATGTATTCGACATTTTTTTACAGAGCTCACGAGAATATAATTAGGATATACTTCCTCTGTCCGCAATTAGGCAATCTTGTTTTTCTATTTCAACCCATCTATGAATACGAGTCCCGATTTATTTCCAATACAAATGAGAATAGACGTTATATATCATTAACTCATTTAACTCATATTTCATTTAAAACTAACATTACAATATAATAGTGTCACTTATATTTCACTAACTTTTTTACACCTACTTTTTCTTAAATATTAGAAAGAAATGCGATTATAATGGTGGACAAGGGGAAATTATGTATATTAAGTGTTTACCCTTTTTTTACATCTTTAATGAAAATTTATGCTATTTTTTAAATTAAATATATATTTTGAATTAAATTTCAAGATATTCTTAGAAAGAATTAAAATTGGAATAGTGGTCTAACTAATCACACATCTTTGATTTATAGATGACGCAATTTTCTCCACCCTTATTGATAAGATTATTTTGAACAATTAAAAATAATGCTCTAAGTGCTTCGCATCAATGACATGACTTAGAATTAAGTACAAAAAATTTGTATTCATTCCTTTAAGGTGTGAAAATGGGTGGATTAATGTATACTTTGGCTACAATCAAGTGTGGAGCCGCTAAATTACCAATCACCTGCTTTGGTATCCCGTTGGGTGCCAACCCGAAAAAGAGTGGCACATGGGATCTCATGCTTGATAATGTGTTGAAGAGATTTGCAATGTGTAAAATGAAAACATTTTTTGGAGCAGGAAGACTGATTTTTATTAAGGCAGTCCTCAATAACCTCCGATGTAATGTCTAAGCCACTTCAAATTGCCAAAAATGGTGGTAAGCTTCACATCCAAACGCAAAGTGATTCTTTTGGGGCAAATGCACGGGAACTAGAAGAGAATAACTTGTGTAATTTTTGTTTTAATTAATGGAATCTTTCATTAGCTAGCCTAAAGATCAGATCTTGTGCATTCTCACTTGGATTGATGCATATTTCTACAATTTTGATAAGAAGGTGTGAGCATCCCTTTTCTATGTGATTTCGTGGTTCGTGGCTTAGAAACAAGTAATATTCCTAATATTTGAACCAAACTGGATGTTGAAAGAAGACTCATTCTTTAAAGACTTGACTCATGGATTAAAGGCCGATGCCCAAAGTTTCCTTTTCTACCAAGAGAATTGTGCGACGAGTTGGTCAGCGTTAAGAAGGTTGTCTATCGATGAATTAGTACCACTTGTCGAGTGATACAAAGGTGAACTTCATCTTGCTTCTTTTGCCCTCTTTTCTCTCGGCTTATGATGGTTGTGTTGTAAGTTGCATTTTATTTGTTTCTTTATTAGTTGGTGGGAGATGTGTTGGTCTTGGTTTTGTTAGTCGCTCCTCTTTTGTCTTTGATTTTTTGGCTAAATGTCAGTCTTGTTTAGATATTGTTGTTCATTTTTAGTTCTTTTACTTCGGTTGAACTTTGTACTTTTAATGTTCATCACCTTTACTGTTTGAGCCTTTTATCCAATAAACAAATATTTTAGACTATAATTAAAATCGAAATTGATTTTTTTTTCTTTCTAATTCGAAGAGAGGACAAACAAAATAGATAAACCCCACTTTTTCATACACAAGGTTTCCGAAATCACACAATTTAGCTGGATCACATCAATTAAAATTTAATCCAATGCACAATTAATTTTAGATCTGTCTACACCTTGTTTAATAAACAATTCTCCCAACTTGATATTATTAAATGTTGCAATTCTTATTTCCTCACGTGTATCACAAAAATGTTCACACACACAACCCCAAAATTGACACCACAAAATCTTTAAATACATAGACTAATGCACTGTGCAAATGCGACGCAAATTCCAGCTGCTTAATTTGGTCCCATAGCTGTTGACAATTACCACAACCGTACAAACACACGAAATTTCCATACCTTTTCCTCCTCATTTTTTTAAATCTAATTAATCCCAATTTAAATACTGTAACCGATGTAACAAGTCATAATCCTCAACCACAAACTACGTGATCAACCAAAATTCCTCTGTTTTTTTCCCAAGTCAAGAATAGCTCCCCTACTATTCAAAATCTTGATCACTCGTCCCTATAAATAGGATTCAAATCACGAAATTAATTTCATTTAAATCCCAAATCAAGGAAAAAAAAATGTCACAAGTAGAATTCGATTTCGCATCTTTGAACGAGTTCCACGACTCAGTCAACGAGTTACTGAGTCTGCCGGACATGAAGCTGGCCGTGAGCGACCGGCGGCAGGAGAAGCTGGCCAACGACGTCTCGGAGGCGTCGCTGAAAATGGCGGACTCGTGCGCCGCCGCAAAGGATCTCATCCTCCTCGCGAAAGACCACCTCCAGAGCCTGCAGGCGGCTTTCCGCCGCATCGCCGGCGCCGCCGACCACTCCGGCGGAAGCATCGCCACCCACCGCCTCCCGCGGAAGCAGCTGAAGAAAGCGATAATGAAAAGGCTCGACTCCCTGAAGGGGATGGAGCGCAGCACCTTCTCCTCCTCGGCCTCCGCGGCAGAGGAGGAGAAGCAGCAGAGCCTGGCTTCAGTAGTCAGGCTCTTGACCGAAGTGAGGGCGACGACGACCGCGATGGTGCGGTCGCTGATGACGCTGATTGCAATCCCGCATCCGGGTCGGAAGGCGGAGTCGAGTCGGAGGGACCCGTTATTCCGGATCAAGCTGACCCGGGTGGACAGTTTAAGCTTCTGGGAGAAGTGTGACGTGTCCGATGTCCGTACGATGATGAAGAGGCTGGAGAAGGTGGAGATGGTGGTGGATGACATGGCTGCTGAGCTGGACGACATGTTTAGAAGGCTGATTAGGACGAGAGCCTCGCTTTTAAACATAATTACCGCTTAATTAATTAATTGGGGGCTAATTTATAATGACATCCAACTTATTAGGGCTTGGCTATCAATTAAATTAGATATACACTTACAAATTGGATTTAGTGATGATACTCTATGTACTGTATCATCCCATATTTTTTATTTTTTTATTAAATTATATTTATTCTTTGATTCTTGATTACGTGATGGGTTGGTATATCAACGAACATCCGTTTTTTTCAGTAAATTTACGATGTTGTTAATTACGGAACTTACAATCAGAATTTTTTTTATTGAATTTTTTTACTAATACTAAATTTAACCGCGAATATACGGTACAAATTACATAGTACTCCATCCATCCTACAATAAGAATCACATTTTGTCATTTTGGTCTCTCTCACAATAAGAGTCACTTCATTTTTACCATAAATGATACGTAGGTTTCACATTCCACTAATTCACTTCACTCAATAGCGGATCTAGAAATTAAAAATGGTGGAATCAGGCGAGAGAATTAATATAATATTCCCTCCGTCCACAAACAATAGATCACTTTTGTCATTTTGAGACGTCCACAAAAAATAGATCATTTTCTTAAAATGGAAAGTTTATCTCTCATATTTTTCTTACTTTTTCTTTCCTCTCTCCTACTTTGCTCACTTTTTCTCCCTATCTCTCTTACTTTACCTACTTTTTCTTCTCCTCTCTCTTACATTAGAGCATTAGCAATGGTTGGGCCTTCCCATAGGGCCCTCCCATGACACATCAGCATTTTGCCAAAGGGCCTATCTCCCTGCAATGGAAGGGCCTTCCCATAGGGCCCTCCCATTCCATTTCATTTCCACCTTGTCACTATTTTATTTTAATTTTTTTGTACTTTTATCTTTAATATATTATCAAATTAAATAAATTTAAATGCAAAAATATTCGTTGTATTACAATATTGAAAAGAAAAATACAGCGAAATGCAAATTTAAATAAAATTAGAGAGAGAATTTATTTTAAAAAATGAGAAAAGAAAAAGATGATGGTGTGGGAAATAGAATGAAAGGGATGGAGTATTTATATTAGAAAATCTGGAATAAAAAAATCAAAAAAAAAAAAGAAAAATGGGATCTCATTTCATCGGCCATGGCCGATATATCGGCCCATTGGAGGGAGCCCTCGAACGGCCCTTTCACTGCAATGGTTGGCCGATGAGGCCGATGGGGAAGGCCCTCCCATCGGCCAACCATTGCTAATGGCCTTACCAATTCTACATTAAAACCTGTGTCATACACAAAGTGATCTATTTTTTGTGGACGGAGGGAGTAATATTTAAATATATAAAATAGAAATAAAAATACATTACGAAATATTTCTATTTTTCTATTTTATATTAAGCGCGATAATTGACTTCTATAAGTATTTATATTTTGAAGCTAACTTAAGTTATTTAATTGAAAATAGTTAAGAATATATTTTTTAGTCGTTGTTCGTGTTCAAACATTAGTACTAGAAGAACAAACGAAAGTGAAAAATCTTTATAGAAGAAGTGTATCCATTAATCTAAATGAATAACTAAAATCAATGATCAAAAGCAATTATTATATTTATTAAAATTAGATAAAAAATTTTTATCAGTTACTACTAGTTTAAAATAAAAGTAAAAAATAATAAAACATGATTAAAAGATAATCAATAAACTACTAGTACAAAATAAAAGTAAAAAAAGTAATAAAACATGATTAAAAAATGATGAATAAACTAGAAACCGAGAATTCTTATTTATAAAGAAAATTATTGATTGTATTTTTTAATTACTAAGAAGTCCAAACCTAAGCTCAATACATAAAAAGAAGGGAAAAGGAAATAACAATGGAGGTCATCGGAAAATCTGCGCTGTGTGAGGTCTGAGGATGAATCATGGGGTGGAGTTCTGGATGTCGTGGGGTCGGGGGCTGTTGGGAGGACTCTTCCGGCGGTTCTCCGGGGACGGCTGTGGGGTTAGCCGATCCCACGCGACACCACCTCTATCCGCCACTGACTTCACTCATATTTTATTATTAAACCAATATACGAAAATGAGTCTCCTATTCCACTAATTTTCCAACCCACTACTTTTTACATTTCTTAAAACCCGTGCCTACAATAAGAGTGACTCCTATTGTGGGACGGAGGGAGTATTATACAGTGGGGTGCGTTATGTTGCTAAATTTTTAAGCTGCTAATTCTACTAGCTCGTCAACGCAATGTATTAAAAATGTCAACACAGTATACTGAAATGTCAACAAAATTATGTGTTGACATTTTAATATCATCGTGTTGAGATTTTTAATACACTGCATTGATGAGTTAGTAGAGTAAGCAACTTAAGAAAGTTAGCAATTGATCACACTTCATTGTATAGTTTGCATAGCTATGAATTAGTGAAATTGATATAGGGGCGTAATCAATTGCTAATTTTAGTTGCTAACTCTGCTAACTCATAAGCAAAGTGTATAAAAAATGTCAAAACGATCACATTAAATGTAAACACATAATTGTGTTGATACTATATGTTGATATTTAAATGTCATGTTGAAATTTTTAATACACTGCGTTAATGAGTTAACAGAGTTAAGAACTTAAAAAGTTAGCAATATAACACACCACGATATAAACCTAAGTACTAAGAGCATCATCAGCACCGGACGTCCGCCGGGCGTCGGACCTGCGTGCCCGACGTCCGCGGCGGACGTCCGCCATTGGGGGAGGAAGCGAGGTGGACGGACATCCCGTGCGGACACGGGAATTCCGCCACAGCGGCGGACGTCGGCGACGGACGTCCGATAATTTTGATTTTGTTTTTTTTTTTTTCAAATTTTATATATACGGCTCGTTAAACTTCAATTCATTCGCACCACTAGTGTTAACAAGGTTCTCTCTCTCTATGTTTCTTACAATGGCAAGTGGAAGTGGAAGTGGTAGTGGTAGTGGTAGTGGTGCGGGTGGTAGCGGTGCTCCAGATTGGCGCTAGATCGTTAGGGATGAGCAGCGTGCCGTTATGTCTAGGGAGATAAATCGGGTGTTACAAGCAGCCATGCAGCATTAGCGACATCCGGCGGTACCTCGACCCATCCATCATCGAACTCAAATACCTCGGGACCGCATCGCTGCACACTATCGGTTGTACGCAGATTACTTTGCTCCAGAGCCGCGGTTTGGGGACAACTTATTCCTCCGATGTTTTAGAATGAGGCGTCCACTGTTTCTTCGTATTGTTGGCGCTTTAGAGCGTAGGTATAAATATTTCAGGATCAAAGAGGATGCAGTCGGTAAACCCGGCCACACGCCCATTCAGAAGTGCACGACAGCAATCTGGCAGCTGGCATACAGAGGTACGGCCGACATGTTCGACGAGTACCTTTACATCGGCGAGTCAACTGCCCGCGAATGTCTGGAGTTTTTTTGTCAAGGCGTTAGGGAGATATTTGGGGATACCTATCTTCAGAAGCCTAACCCCCAAGACTGCCAGATCTGATGAATATGCACGGGGATCAGCACGGGTTTCCGGGAATATTGGGCAACATAGACTGTATGCATTGGGAATGGAAGAACTGCCCCTCCGCCTGGAAAGGGTTGTACACAACCGGTTTCAAGAGCAAGCATCCCACGATTGTCCTTGAGGCGGTAGCTGACTACCGGCTGTGGATTTGGATGCATACTTTGGAGTAGTCGGTTTGAACAACGACATCAATGTCCTACAGTCGTCACCCCTTTTCAACGACCAAGAACTTGGTGTTAGTCCGACTGTCAGTTTTGTCGCCAACGGCAACCAGCACAACATAGACTACTATTTGGCGGATGAGATTTATCCTATGTGGCATGTCTTCATGAAGACGATTAGATGCGCATTTGAAGTAAAGAAGAAATACTTTGAGAGTCGTCAGGAGCTAGCGCGCAAGGATGTGGAGCGTGCATTTGGTGTGCTCCAGAATAGATGGGCGATAGTGAGGGGTCCATCGCGGTTGTGGCATATGGAATGCATCGCTGATATCATGTACGCATGTATTATCCTGCACAACATGATTGTCGAAGATGAAGCTGCAGCACTGACTGATTGGGCCAGTGACGATGATGATGATGCCGGTCCAAGCCACGATGTGGCCACCCCCAGTGGCCGTATGGGGGTAGCCCATGAAAGGGCCGAGCGGGTGCGTGCGTTTGGCAACATGCGCCAACGACAAGCCCATATTCGACTCCAGAATGATTTAATTGAAGAGCTATGGTTGCGTCGGGGTCATCGTTGGGGATGTTCGTGAGTGTAATTTGATGAAGTTGTTTTTTTTTTTTGGACAAGCCCATATCCACTAACACTACTTCAATTATCATTCTCCTCATCTCTATTACTTTACCATAATACCATTCTCCTCATCTTTCTTAGTTTACCAATTTGTTCTTAATTTACTTGTCATATCAGTTTTTCATATTTTTCTTGGACAAAGAGAGTAGAATAATAATTTATTATACTCATGAGGTGCATATCAATATGGCAAAAACATTTTCTTTCATAATTTTCTAGATAATTTCATACCATTTTTTTTTAAATTGTGACTTAAAGAAATAATAAAATAATATATATTTTAAACAAAATAGTGTTGTAAGTTTCATTTACATAAATATAAATGTAATTTACATTATTATCAATACTCTAATTAGTAGCACTTCCCATGTCCCATTACATGTACTCCCTCCGTACCTGCAGTAGAGGCGTTTCATTTTCAGCATTCGTTTTGGAAAAATGATACTCCCTCCGTCCCACTTAAAATGCAACATTTGAGAATCGGCACGGGATTTTATGTAGTGTTGTTTTGTGAGTTAATGAAGAGAGAGTAAAGTAATAGAGATGAAAAAGTAGAGATAGAGTTGTTTCCATTTAAGGAAACGTTTCATTTTTAATGGGACAACCAAAAAAGGAAAACGTTGCATTTTTAATGGGACAGAGGGAGTAATAAATAGTTAAAGTAGAGAGAGTAAAGTAAGAGAGAGAGAATAGTATAAAGAAAACTCAGTCTTTTACTTTACTCTTTCTCCACTTTAACTATTTATTACTTCATTCGTTCATCTGTAGCTGAGTCGTATTCCTTTTTGGGGTGTCTCACTGTAACTGAGTCATTTTCTTTTTTTTGGCAAAAAGTACTTTAATTTCCTTAATCTCTCTACCTTTTTCCTTTCTACTTTATTCTTCTTTTACTTAACTCATTTAAAACAATTTTTTTCTTAAATCTCGTGCCAAAAAGAAATGCATCTACTACAGAGGGACGGAGGGAGTATCATATTTCTAAAATGAGTGCTCAAAATGAAACGCCTCTATTACAGCGGGACGAAGGGAGTAAGACATTTCTTTTGGCCAAAGATTTTTAGGAGTGAAACAAAAGTAGAGAGAAAAAGTAGTAGAGATGATAAAGTGGTGCTTTTTGCCGTGAAAGGAAATATCTTACTTATAGTAGGACGGCCAGAAAAGAATACGTCTTACTTATAATGGAACGAAGGAAGTAACAAATTGTAAATTTTAGTAATATTGATCAATTTCTGACCCATCTTAGATTATATAACATGAGTGCAGCATATGTTTGACTTAACTTATTTAAAAACTGAAGTCCCAAAAAATTATATTAAGTTAGAGTTTAGTTTTTAACCTCAAATATGATATGCGATATTCTTAGTTTTAACTAGAGTTGTCAACTGGGCCGGGTCAGAGCGGTCCAAACCTGGTATGGGCTGGTCCAGGCCCGACCCATTAGTAAAACAAAGCGGTAGGTTGGGCTCATTAGTTGAGATGAGCTCTAATTAGGCTATTTTGTAAACCCAGGCTCGGCCCAGGCACAAGCCCTACCTAGATCCGGCCCAGGACCAGGCCCATCAAAGACCCATCTTATATAATTAGTTTTTTTAATGTAGTTAGGTGATTAATCACTAAAAAAGTATATTTCTCTATTTATGTATGTAATCTTATGCATGAGACATGTTAATCTTTTCTATATCGTTCAAATTTGTTTTATGTCGATGAATGAACTCAAACAGTAATAGTCTAATATCTAGACAAGTTTTCAACTATATCATGAATGCAACATTAAATCTTGACTGCATCTAATTTTTTTCATTCAATATGTAAAAAAGATGATTCTGAAGTTTGTCTTTAAATTCAAATTTTAATATTTAATGAATAATTGTAGAATTTTTTAAATTTATTAGTTAGTTCATACCTTATAGTTTTAAAAATGCAAAATCAACGTTTATGCCATCGATGCTAACAAAACTAACTATATCGGTTCCTCTTTTAGTTATGCACTTAATTTTAGATAGAATCGAGAACATGAAATAAGATTAAATTTAGTTTAAATAATATATAAATACAAGTTATATGTTTTATTTTTCCTTAATAATATATTTAGCATTTATTTAAAATACATATACAAAAAATTTAAACAAAGTCCAGCTGGCCCAGCCAAATACAGCCCGGGCCCAATTAGCAAGTGTACGTGAGCTGACCGGGCCTAGCAAAATTTATAAAAGCCTGGCCCATCCCAGCCAAGCCCGCTTCAGACATGGGCTTGGGCTAGGCTTGGCCTCAATGGGTCTGGGCCGACCCACTTGACAACTCTAGTTCTAACCTAAACGGCCCGCACTTGACAACTCTAATTCTAACCTAAACCCAAATATTCATTTTTAATGTCATGCTCTTTATGTCCCTTTGTAGTACAATCATTTCGTTTTGGCACATGAATTAAAAAAATATTGTTTTAAGTGAGCTAGTAAACGAAGCATAACGTTGAAAGGATAAAGGTAGAAAGATGAATAAAGAATAAAGTAAGAGAGAAGAAATGTATTGTTATTGCCAAAAATGGAAATGACCTGCCATAGGAGTGTAGGACAACCCAAAAAGGAATATGATTCAGCTATAGAAGGATAGAGGTAGTACTCCCTCCGTTTCTTCATAGTTGAGGTGGAACTTTTCCGCACAGAGTTTTAGAAATGAATGTTGGGTGTGTTAAACAAATAGATAAAAAAAGTAAGAGAGAGGAAAAGGTAGAGAGAATAAAGTATAAAGTATAAAGTGAATAAAGTAGAGAGAATAAAATAAGAGAGAGTAAAGTAAGAAAGAGAAAAAAGTTACCATATATGGAAATGACTCAACTATGAAGAAACTTCCAAAACGAAAAATGACTCAACTATGGCGAAGCGGAGGGAATACTCTCATCGTCCGATCAAAATAAAACATTAATTTTTTGACACGAGATTTTTATGTAGTGTTGTTTTGTGAGTTAATGTCACACCCCGACCCCCTCACGTATACATTTAATATAAACAAATATAGATCATATACTATAAGCAATACATATAATAATGAGCAATAAATATCATAAACAAATCAATATCCACATGTATATGGCTCTCTATTCAATTTATTATTCTGTGACAAATCAAGCCTGGTATCTGCTCGGGAATTCTCTATTACCTGAAGGTGTCTCTGTAATTGGACTCATAGGTCCCTCTGTAATTGGACTCATAGGTCCCTCTATATTTGACCCGAATGTCCCTCTGTAATTGGACTCATAGGTCCATTTGTATTTTCAGATCCGGTGCAAGACCGTCACAAATCCTCTTTAATCATATGATTCATGTACTTTCAGCACCGTATATCAAACATATCAATTCTATCAACTACATATCCACATTATATTCTATCAAATAATTCCAATACAATCTATAAATATATCCTTTGCATCAATCATATATCCATATCACATCTAATTCCAATATTCATTTCAGTTTAATACATAGCAATCAACCATACAACACAAATAAAATTAAAAATATAATTTATACTTATCTTATTCCATATATTAATCGAATTTTTTGTTTCATCATGATTACAATCTTTGATCCCTTTAATCAAAATTTTCATATTCTTTCCCCTCATTTTTCTGTCTTCCTTCCTTTCGCCGGAGAATTATCCCTCTCATTTTTGTTTCCTTTCTACTGTCTCTCTCTTGTCTTTGTTTTATAATTCTATTTCTATAATAATGTAATAGCATACTACATATTTCATCTATCCATAAAGAGAAGAGTTATTGAACTAATCCTATCAACATTAAAATAATATACTCCTATATTTAATTAAATGAAAAGTACACGTATGACGTACCAACATTTTTCCTTAGGTCGCATATAATTTCGATTGCTGTCCAATTGAGATATTGTAGATACCTTGTCGATCTATACGTAGATACATTTACAATTAGACATCATTTATTTATTTATTTATTGTACATATTTCCATTCACATAATTACATTGCTTACTATAAAAATAAGAAACTATACATAATCTTATTATTTTCCTATTTCCTACCCGCACGTTTATGCATATGTAGGCATGTAGCTTATGGTTAGTGTTAAAATGACACCACCTCTTAAAATGATACCGTGACACCACATATTCAGCAATATTATAAACGCTACACAACAATATTATAAACGTTACACAACAATCTATTAATTGTTGTATAGCGTGTTGGATATTGCTTGTCGAGAAAAAATTTCTATATACAGTGTTGTATATTGTTGGCCGAGATTTTTGCACTTGAGGTTTTTTTTACTGCCACATGGCACCTTATTATTCGTCCACGTGTACAAATAATTAGCTAGGAATGATGGTATTGTATTATTTTAAGAGATATTGTCATTTTAACGCACCCCTATAGCTTATTTAATATTTGCTCTATAGTTTTCGTACATATATTTATTAACTTTACTCACACTATATAAGTGTATATTAAATAGAGAGATTTCAGAAAAAGGGTCTCAATTCGCAGGCCTTTCGAAATTTAGGATTAAATTCGCTGACCTTTCGAAATATGGGATTGTGGCATGCGAATTTTTCGCAATAAGGGATTTTCGAATTTATATGTGTTTTGTTTTCTTTTTTCTTATTATTGCTTTCACAATATTTATGAATGGACGATATTATCCCTAAACTCTCACCTCAATTTTAATGGAGTATTTTTTTATTCCAATTTATTTTCTTAATTCCAACCTCATCGCCAGCGAACTACTGAAAGCTCCAAAGCTCCATTTCTTAATCCCTCTCTCTCCCTGTCCGATTCCTCTGCACACTAAGGCCAAATTTCTTCACAATTGCATAAACCACTCAATTGGTAATCGAACTGCAAAGGTATATCTTTATCTCTCCCATCATCCAATTCCAATTTTCTTTCATGTACTTGCATCCATGTAATCCGTAAACTGAATTGAATTGATCGAACAACCCAAAATTAGAGTCAAACCTTAAAGAATGTGGAATTGAATTAAGAACTTATTGGGAAAAATGGGGTAGCCCGAGCTGGAATGGCACCGGGAAGCGGCGACCTGCGACGACGGCAGTTTGACCGCGGCTAGCAATAGCGGCTACCCTCGCCGGACAGCAGCAGGTGACCTGTAGCGAAGAAGAAGAGGCGGCGAGATCTTCCTTTAAGAGAGGAGATCGAGAGGGATGTTGAGAATCTAGCTTGCTGGACAGAGGACGCAATCGCGTTAAGAGGGTGGGGGAATTTGAGTTTTTGTAATTGATTTTTTCCATATGGATCGGAAGTGAGAGAGAAAGGGGTGGACGGCAGCTAACGGAGGATGAGAATGAGGGTGGAGGCGGCGGTGATGAGCTGTGATCTGCAACTTAGGTGAAAATAAAATTAGAGAAAAAAGAATTAAAATTGTAGTGAAAATCTTAAGGATAATTTGGTCCATTCATAAATATTGTGCAAAAAATATTGATAACAAAAATGATTAAGTATATAAAAATTCGAAAATCCCTTATTCCGAAAAATTCGCATGCCACGATCCCATATTTCGAAAGGTAAACTAATTAAATCCTTAATTTCGAAAGGCCTGCGAAATTGGACCCTTTATCCGAAATCTCTCTATTAAATATACACACATAATATACATTTTTAATACAACCTCTAATAACTTATTATGTCTATAATATCAATAGACAATAAAATAGAAAAATATTCAAAATAATACATATTTAGAGATGGGGAGGTTACCGTTAATAAGGAGAAAATAAAGTAGGAGAGATAATGTTGTTTCTATTTTAGAAAATGTTTCATTTTTAATGGGACAGATGAAGTATATCATTTTTCTTTCCATTTGACAAATGGAAACAATACTCCCTCCGTCCCACATGAACATGCACTCTTGATCGGACACAAATTTTAATGCACAATTAGTAAAGTAAGAGAGAGATAGAAAGATAAAATAATTGAAGAATTATTCTTATTTCATAGGAGGAAAAGAACTTTCTAAAATTAGAAACCGCATGCTATTTTAGAATGAAGTAAAAAAACAATAATACATATTATCATACGACGAGAGTATAAACTAAAGTATAGTATTTTCCGCCAGTATGACATCTTATAAACGTATTAATCTATAGCGGTGGGCAACAACCAACAGATATAAAATATTGGTCATTTTTCACGACTAGTAATTATGTTTCTAACTTTTTGTCTTTATAAAATGGATTTGTCTGCGATACTCCCTCCATTCCATTTTAAGTCATATTTTCCTTTTCCGGACGTCCTACTCTAAATGACAACATAGAAACATCATTCTCTCTATCTTCCTCTTTTTTATTTTATTGTCTCTATTTTATTTGTAAAACAATATTACATAAAATTTTATGTTGAATTAGATATGCTCCACTTAAAATGGGATAGGGAGTGTATAACTCTTCTCTATTGTCACTATCCAAAATGTCAAGATAATGGATTGCAAAGAACCTACATCGTCTAATAAATCAAACTACTAATACATATATATCCTATCCTAATTCCTAACATAATAATATTCACCAATTTCTCACGCAAACGCTCTTACATGTGGATACAGTTTCTTAGAAGTAAGATCTATTCAATCGACAATCAACATCGAACCCGAACGTACAATTATATTGTTTGATTAATTTGCACTTAACCATATAATAAAACATTTAGTTCCCTGAATGTTACCTACTACTATAAAATTTGATTTGTTTATTCTCTAAAATTGATTGCTTAGTTACAGCTCTGAATTCAATTATTGTTGCCAAAATTAATAGCCCAGCAGTCACTACAAAAAATCACTAACTGCATCATATATTTAATTGCTGCTAAGATACAAACTTTAAGTAACACGTGAATTTACTTTGCAAGAGGATTTCAATAAATAGAGTTGGATAGAGATCACAAAGCACAAACATTATAGTTTGAAGACCAATTCAACTAGAGCATCACAAATTATGTCTAGCATTAGCATACCGATAATGATCCTCCCCGACTTAGAGAGGATGAGACGTTCAAATGCGATACATTTCTCTCGTACTGCACCAGCCCCCCGCATCCGAGTTTCTTGCTCGACAGAGGTAGATGCTGATCAAACCCGACGTTGTGGAAACTACCAGCCTTCTCTTTGGGATTTCAATTATATTCAGTCTGTTAACACTTCATATAAGGTATCATTCATCTTTGTTAAATATACTAATTCAGTTGCAAATTATATTCATTCTTGTCAATATTATGTATATATATTTTCATAGGGGAAAAAGCATTTGAAAAGGAGAGACGAACTGATTTTGCAAGTGAAGATGTTGCTAAAGGAAAAGATGAAGCATGTCCAACAGTTGGAGTTGATTGATGACTTGAAATATTTGGGACTGTCTTATTTTTTCCAAGATGAGATAAGGCAGATGTTAGATTGTATATATGATGATGAGGCCAAGTGTTTCCATGACAATGAAAGTGATTTGTATTTCACAGCTCTTGGATTCAGACTTCTTAGACAACAAGGTTTTAATGTTTCCCAAGGTAGTATTACTAAATAAGATATGTAATTGACATGTTTTATTTCTTTGATTGATAATCTTCTTGTATCTCAATTGCAGAAGTATTTAATCGTTTCAAGAACGAGAAGGGTCGTGATTTCAAGGAAAGCCTTGCTCGCGATACGAAAGGAACGTTACAACTTTACGAAGCATCATTCCTTTTGACGGAAGGTGAAGACATGTTGGAGCTAGCAAGACAGTTTTCCACAAAATGTCTGCAGAAAAAACTTGACGAAGGTGTTAGTGAGGAAATTGACGATAATATGTCATCGTGGATTCGCCATTCTTTGGATCTTCCTCTTCACTGGAGGAGTCCAGAACTTGATGCAAGATGGTTCTTAGATGCTTACGCGAAGAGGCCAGATGCGAGTCCACTTGTTTTTGAGCTCGCCAAACTCGACTTTAATATTAAGCAAACAACATATCAAGAAGAACTCAAAGATGTCTCAAGGTATGAAATTAAGAAATGTTTGTCCAGGCATATAGAATTATTTATGCACGAATTGAATCTCTTAAAATGTTTTTAATTAATTAGGTGGTGGAGTAATTCATGCCTAGCTGAAAAGCTCCCATTTGTTAGGGATAGGATTGTGGAATGCTACTTTTGGGCAGTTGCATTGTTTGAGCCTCGTCAATATGAATATCAAAGGAAAATGGCAGCCATTATTATTACTTTTATCACAATTATAGATGATGTTTATGATGTGTATGGCACATTAGATGAATTGCAACTTTTTACTGACACAATCCGAAGGTGAGTATATATTTTGTCTTCCTGGCTAATTTATGATTTCAATAGAATTGGAAATTTGATTTAAGAGTAAATTTCAGATGGGACATTGAATCATTAAGCCAACTTTCTTATTACATCCAAGTTTGTTATTTGGCACTATACAACTTTGTGTCAGGGTTGGCATATGATATTCTCATAGATCGACATTTCATCACTATACCATATTTACAAAAATCGGTATCTTCTTGTTCCCCTCTAAATTAATTTGTACTTGTAAAATAAATCAAAATTGTTTTATCTGTTTTTATATTTTTTGCAGTGGTTAAGCTTGGTTGAAGGATTTTTTAAGGAGGCTCAATGGTATTACAGTGGTTATACACCAAGCTTAGAAGAATATCTCAACAATGCTAAAGTTTCAATTTCGTTGCCAGCGATAATATCCCAGCTTCATTTCATATTACCAAACTCGAGCACCGACAAAAGGGTCATCGAGAGCTTGTACGAATATCATAACATACTTAACCTCTCAGGAATGATTTTAAGGCTTGCTGATGATCTTGGGACTACACAGGTACCTAACTCTTTAGTTTTCGTCAAGTAGATTAATAAGTTTTGTTTTGTGCGTAAACCAATAAATAGAGACAAATTTTGGTGTTTAAAAAGACTAATTTAATAGAACGAGACTCACATATAATAATGCGGGCAAAATGGTAAATAATCCAATTTTTAAGTGACAAAAAGAGTATATAAGATGCATTTTGTAATTTCTTCGATTGCTCATTGTTGAACCTAGTTTGAGCTGAAGAGGGGTGATGTGCCAAAAGCAGTCCAGTGCTACATGAAGGAGAAAAATGTTTCGCAGAAAGAGGCGCAAGAGCACGTTAGGTTTTTGTTAAGGGAGGCGTGGAAGGAGATGAACACAGCCATGGTGGCCGGTTGGCCTTTGACGGATGATTTGGCAGAGGCTGCAGCTAATCTTGGAAGAGCGGCACAATTTATATATCTAGAGGGAGATGGACATGGTGTCCAACACTCGAAAATACTACAACAAATTGATGGCTTATTGTTCGATCCATATGTATAATTTATAATACAACAAAACTCTTGTGTTGGATATTAGTGTCATCTTGCTATAGTTCAAATACTGTAACCGATGTAGCAAGTCATAATCCTCAACCACAAACTACGTGATCAACCAAAATTTCTCTGTGTTTTTCCCAAGTCAAGAATAGCTCCCCTACTATTCAAAATTTTGATCACTCGTCCCTATCTCCTATTCCACTAATTTTCCAACCCACTACTTTTTACATTTCTTTAAACCCGTGCCTACAATAAGAGTGACTTCTATTATAGGACGGATGGAGTATTATACAGTGGGGTGCGTTATGTTGCTAAATTTTTAAGCTGCTAATTTTACTAGCTCGTCAGTGCAATGTATTAAAAATATCAATACCGTGTACTGAAATGTCAACAAAATTATGTGTTGACATTTTAATATCATCGTGTTGATATTTTTAATACACTGCATTGATGAGTTTGTAGAGTTAGCAACTTAAGAAAGTTAGCAATTGATCACACTTCATTATATAGTTTGCATAGCTATGAATTAGTGATATTGATATAGGGATGTAATCAATTGCTAATTTTAGTTGCCAACTCTGCTAACTCTTCAACGAAGTGTATAAAAAATATCAACACGATCACATTAAATGTAAACACATAATTGTGTTGATACTATATGTTGATATTTAAATGTCATTTTGAAATTTTTAATACACTGCGTTGATGAGTTAACAGAGTTAACAACTTAAAAGGTTAACAATATAACACACCACTATATAAACCTAAGTACTAAGAGTATTAACTTTAATTAATTTATAGTACTCCCTCCGTCCAAAAAAAAAGGACACAATTACCATTTTTGGCTGTCCCCAAAATATATGGCACATTCATTTATGGAAAGTTTTCAACAAATAATAACCCTACACATTATTCCACTAACATTACTTCTCACTTACTTTTTCTTCTTCTCTCTTACTTTTTTCCCTTCCCTCTTACTTTACTAATTCTATATTAAAACTCGTGTCATACACCAATTGCTCTATTTTGCGTGGACGGAGGGAGTATTAATTAGATGATTAATCTACTGCGAGGACCTCGCTTTTCAACATAAATACATAACATAAAATCAATGTTTTAAAAATCGGACCGGCCGGCGAACCGGCGTTGTTACTGGTTCACTGGTTCAACCGGTTCACTGGTCGAACCATTGGTTGAACCGGAATATATAATAAACACATATATTATATAATAAACACATATATTATATATTATTAAGAAATTTAATATTTTTATGTATTAAAATAGATGATGTTTATTAATTTAAGAAAATTTATTTCGTAAAATAATATTATAATTAAATACAAATTAGGTATTAAGTTTAGATAAAAATATTCATTGATGTCAAAAGCTAGGGTATATAAATTAAGTATGTAATATAAAAAATTTATTTATAGTAAATAATGAATCTTATATGGTACTAATAATAATATAGATGGTAAGTAGAGCATCATTAAAATATAGAGGATGATAATTATTTATATTATAATTAACAATTATATTAAAGAATATAAAATTAAAACGAATTATTAGTATTTGTAGATAAAAATTTAATGGTTAATGAATAAAAATATTTGATGTTCAAATTGTTCAATGAGCTCATGTGGTGGAGTGGTAGAGGTCTTCTTATGTAGAAGAGAGGTCATGAGTTCAACCCCTACCAACAACAAATTTTAAAAATTTTTAAACAACACAATATTAAACCGGTTTCCGGTTCACGGTCCAACCGGTCCGGCCGGCCGGTTCTGCCGGTTCACGGCGGTTCAATGCATTGGTGGTTTAAAGGAGTGAACCGGACCGGACTACCTACCGGTTCGCGGTCCGACCGGTCGAACCGGCCGGTCCGGTCCGGTTTTTAAAACATTGCATAAAATTGTTCTAATGAAACGATTTAGTTGATTTATGCTACAGTATCATCCGATATTTTCTCATATTATATCTAATCTTTTATTGTTGATAACTTGATGGATACTTTGTATTGAACTTTTAGGATCTTGTCACATCACGTGTACATTATACGAATCGAAGACTATTTATATTTACTCCGTCCCATAAAAATATAGACAGTTGATATGACATTAGAATTAAGATAAAATTGATAAAGTAAGAGAGAGGAGGCGAAGGGTACTTAAATAGTATTAGTGGATATTGAGGCTCACATAGTGTTTATGATGGGGTGCACTATATTGCTAACTTTTTAAGTTGTTAACTCTGCTAACTCATTAACACAGTGTATTAAAAATGTCAACACGATGTCATTAAAATGTCAACACGTAATATCAACCCAATATATTGAAATGTGATCAAAATTATATGTTGATCACACCATTTAATGACAGTATAAGTTGTACTCTCTCCGTCCCGCTTTAGCAGTCCCATTGACTTTTCTGCTCTCTTTTTGTAAAAATGATAAAAAATAGTTAAAGAGGAGAAATGGTAAATTAAGAGAGAGAATAATATAGAGAAGAGTCTTATCTACATTATTGTCTCTCTTATTTTATCATTTCTTCACTTTAATTATTTTTTTATCATTTTTACAAAAAGAGGGCAGAAAAGTCAATGAGACTGCTAAAGTGGGACGGAGGGAGTAAATAAGTTGATGTATATGAGTAATAATAACTTTCCAAAAAATGAAATGCACATATTTTTGTGGAACGAACGGAAATAGAAAGTGTACATATTTTTTTGGAACGCATGAGTATTTTAATACAATTCGACTTGTAAATTATATTTAATCGAGCTCAAGGTATATTATCGAACAATTCAAGGTTCACGAACCTGACCAAACTTTATAATTTTGATTAAGATTGTGGTTATGAATATATTATTATTATTATTATTATTATTATTATACTCCCTTCGTCCCATAAAAATATGTGTATTTTCTATTTTCGTCCTATCCCATAAAAATATGTGCATTCTATTTTTTTAAAATTTATATCAATCTATTAATGTAGATCCCACTATCCACTAACAGTACTACAACTATCATTTTCCTCATCTCTATTATTTTACTATAATACCATTCTCTTCATCTTTTTTACTTTACCAATTTTTTCTTAATTTACATGTCATATTAGTTTTTCATATTTTTATGAAACAAAGAGAGTAGAATAATATTTTATTATACTCATGAGGTGCATATCAATATGGCAAAAACATTTTCTTTCATAATTTTCTAGATAATTTCATACCAATTTTTTTTGTAAATTGTGACCTAGATAATTTCATACCAATTTTTTTTGTAAATTGTGACCTAAAGAAGTAATAAAATAATATATCTATTTTTTAATAAATAGTGTTGTAAGTTTCATTTACGTAAATATAAATGTAATGTACATTATTATCAATACTCTAATTAGTTGTGTATATTGTGATCAATGAACATCCGGTTTTTTTCAGTAAATTTACGATGTTGTTAATCACGGAACTTACCATCAGAAATTTTTTTTATTATTGAATTTTTTTATTAACACTAAATTTTACCGCGAATGTACAGTACAAACAATATAGTAGTACTTCCTTCGTCCCAGCCTAAGTAAGACGTTTTTCTTTTTGGTACGTCTCAACCTAAGTGAGACATTTTCTTTTTTGGCAACAATCAACTCACTCATCTCTCCTACTTTTTACTCTTATCTATCCTACTTTTTCCTATCTCTTATTTTATTCACTCTTTCTCTTTCTTACTTTTTCTCATCTCTTAATTTATTCTTTTTTTTTTTCTTACTTTATCCTCTCTCTTACTTTTTTCTTTCCTCCTCTTTCTTATTTACTCTGTCTCTCTCTTATATTACTACTAATAATTTAATTCACTAAACACCACTACCTAAATTCTTGTGACAAAATAGAAACGTCTCGCTTAGGCCGGGACGGAGGGAGTATTATATAGTGGGGTATGTTATGTTGTTAACGCAGTGTATTAAAAATGTCAACACATGACATTAAAATTAAAACACATAATTTTATTGACATTTCAATGTACTTTGTTGACATTATGTGTTGATATTTTAATGTTATCGTATTGACATTTTTAATATACTGCGTTGATGAGATATCAGTTAACAATTTAAAAAGTTACCGATATAACACACCACAGAATAAGCTAAGTACTAGGAGTATAACTTTAATTAATTTATATTAATTAGATGATTAATCAAGGACGAGGGCCTCGCTTTTCAACATAAATACATAACATAAAATAGTTCTCATGAATCGATTTAGTTGATTAATGCTATAGTATCATCCGATATTTTTTTCGTATTATATCCAGTTGATTTATGCTATAGTTGATTTTTTCCCGGCCCAACTCAACTCGCTTCAAACATGCTAGCTCGCTTCAGACATGGGCTTGGGTCAGGCTGGGCCTCAATATAGGTGGCCCCAGTGAGCCAGGGTCGAGCTGGGTCGGCCCACTTAACAACTCTAGTTCTAATCTAAACCCAAATATATGTTCTCCAAAAAATGGAAATGACCTGCAGTAGGACAACCCAAAAAGGAATAATAATATATGACTCAGCTATAAAGGGACATAGGTAGCTCTAAAGGGACATAGGTAGTAATTTTTTTTTAGTTTGTCTCACAAAATATATCTCATTTTTTTTTTTTTTAAATTTCTCTCTCACACTAATATATAAAAATACTCTCTCCGTTCCATTAAAAATGAAACATTTGTTTTTTGGCACGTGATTTTATGTAGTATTGTTTTGTGCGTTAATGAAGAAAGAATAAAGTAAAAGAGATAATGTTGTTTCTATTTTATAAAATGTTTCATTTTTAATTGGTCAACCTAAAAAGGAAAATGTTTCATTTTTAATGGGACAGATGAAATATAATTTGTCTTTCCATTTGACAAGTGGAAACAATACTTCCTACATCCCACAAGAGCATGCACTCTTTGTTGGACACAGATTTTAATGCTCAATTGGTAAAATAAGAGAGAGATAGAAAAATAAAGTAATTGAAGAATTGTTCTCACTTCATTAGAGTAAAAAGACTTTACAAAATTAGAAAGTATATACTGTTGTAGAATGAATCAAAAAAATAATGCATATTTTTATACGACGAAGAGAGTATAAACTAAAATCTTGTATCATCCCCGGTATGACATCTTATATACGTGTTAATGATCTTATGACATGGGAGCTGACGACCGAAGACCCAACGAACAATGGTCCTAACTATAAGGGTCCTAAGGTAGAAAAATTATTTATCGTGCAGAATAGGACTAAATATACAGTACACATAATTCAGGGAATTATTGTTTTCTACATGAAGTAACATTCAATTATGAAATACTAAATGAAATTTTAATTGTTCTGATTCTTCGCGTAGTTAGATGTCTATATCACTTCACATACTTACAGAACTAGCTACGTGTAGGAAAAATTAGAACAATTGAAACTTTATGTATTTGATGTGAAATGTTGTTAATACATATGGAACACTAAATAAGGTGAGATATCATGTAATTAAGAACAATTACTTCTACATTAATTGTATTTGGAGGTATGATACTAGATTTTTTTGAGCAAAGTTGTATATCTAATAAACGGCTAATGCCTAAAGGGATATCTTCTTACATTATTCTATTTTTCTCCATCATTTTAATTTTCTCCATTAATCCATAATATAGTTTAGTATTATTCTTATCAGTTATTTCCATAAGTTGTTAGAATTTGATTTGTTTAGTATTGTGTGGAGTCTTTGATAATAATATGTGTGCAGTGGCAGACACAGTAACAACCGATGAGGGGCTTAAGCCCCTTCCAACTTGTTATTTTTATAAATATTTCTATTTCAAAATTTGTAAAAAATTTCTGAATGTGTCTTTAGCCCTCTCCAATTTAATGCCTTTGAAGTCTAAATTGTTGAGAGATTAATGAGAAGGAGGGGCTGAAATTTAAAGTTGCAAAGAAAAACTTAAAACAATGGCAGCCGACGGAAAAAGAGTATCTGGGCAGAAGACGCTGTAAAATAGCGAAGAAGGCGAAATAAAAGAGATTTGAATAGTCAAGTCTGGTACTATTACCTATAGCCTTTACACGTGTTACAATTGTTTCACTTTTAATAAAATTAAAAGTTTTAGACGTGTAATTAACGTTTTTTAACGAAAGGTTATTTCTTTTTTTAATTTGTAGTATTGTATTTGATTAATATTAGTATGTATTACTAGTATTTAGTAGTATATATTTTCATTATGTGATTGTGATTTTTATATAGAATTTATCTTATATGAAAATTTAATTTTAAATGCAAAATGCAAATAAATAATACGACTATTCTTTGTACAATCTCTGATCGGTAGTAACATCGAGACATGATCATTTTGGTCAATATATCATCGTACTTATTATTATACTTAAAAATTTTATTTGAAGCACAACTCTTATACTAAAAGCTTATTCGAAGCATAACTCTTATATATTTGTTTACTTGGTGAGAAAGCAAATCTTTTAAATCAAAGTTGCCAACACATTTACATTGTAGGATGTCTGTTATGTAACTGCATCGAAGAGAAGATCATTTTAGACAGTACAACAAATGTTAGATAATACTCACGAAAGTATTGTTAGTTTGTTTTTATTTTATTTTTGAAAATTCCTTATTATGGTTCATTCATCTTGTGAGTGTCAAACATATTGCATAGCCTAAAAACAAACTAATAATGAACCGCGTATTATTTAAAAATGACCTTTTGCGTTTGGTCTATGTTTTGCATTCGAACTTGTATAAAAGGAATACTTTTACCTACTTCATTTTTTTTCGTCACTAAACACATAAAACAACACTGCATAAAATCTCATTACGCTAAAAGAAGAGGACTTTTTTATTGGGACGAAGGAAATATATCTATAAAAAAATTACTGTGAAGCCCCTCCCATAATTTATTTCTGCGTCCGCGACTGTATGTGTGGAGTCTTTGCTATGAGATTTTTTTTACTAACATCTATTATAAATATAAATAGATGTGGAGTCTTTGATAATTATTAAGGATGAAGAAACAAAGTATATTTTTATGATTTCCCTTTGAGAGACATAATCTTTCATAAAATCAAGCCGATATCGTTCTCTTGTCTCTTTTCTATTAAATTCTCCGATACATATTAATCCTATTAAGATTTCTTTTTTTCATTCCATTTAAGTAAGAAAAAAAAATTTGTACCAAACACTAAAAAAAAGCGTTTAATGAGAAAATTAGTGACTTCCTTCTTTAATTATTGGCGAAATTAGTGACAATATGAGTCCGAAAATAATACTAACATTTAATTTTAAGATAGTGACGGAATATATCATCAGTAAATTATTTAATATTATTTTAGTTTATTTTTTGTGATTTTTTAAATAGTAACATACTATTTTGTCATTAAATATATTTGGAAATGATGAAGAAAAGCATACCTTATTACATCTCCTCCGCCTTGATATACTTATACTTCCTGCCCAACTCGTAAACTTTTCTAGCCATTTCCTTTGTTGCGATAAGCGTATCCGTCCATTGAGGGTTCCCGGCCAAGAGAGTTTTGGCATTTTTCAAATCAAGCTTGTTATTCACGCACACTAGCATGAGTTTGGATGCCACGTGGACCAAGTCAGCATGCTTGCTCGTAGCAACATCAAGTGTCCGCTTGTTCGAATCAAGCTTTCATTCATAACAGTGGTGGTAGCAATTTTTTGGTTACGGTCCATTTTTTTTAATTGGTTGTGTGAGAGAGATGAAATATCACATTAAAATATTACTACCTCCGTCCACCAAAATTTGTCTCACTTTGACCCGGCACGGATATTAAGAAATGTAATGGAAAGTGAGTTGAAAAAGTTAGTGGATTGTGGGTCCTACTTTTATATATTAGTTTTATAATAAAATGTAAGTAGGAATGAGTTAGTGGAAGATGAGGTCCACTACCAAAATGGTAAAAGTAAAATGAGACAAGTCTTGGGGGACGGACGAAAATGGAAAAATGGGACAAATTTTGATGGACGGAGGTAGTATGAGTTAACAAAGTTCACATCACATTAAAATATTATGAGTCAACCAAAAACTAACATACACGACACATTTTAATTCCATGATCCAACATGCAACTTAGATGCATTCCAACATGAAGGGTTATCAATTGGCAAGAAAATTTATTTCAGGAGTCGGTTTTAGCAGTATAATGTGATAATGGTTCTAAACGAGGAAGAATTCGTTTTTTTCTTAACATTCCTTCCCACTTACGGTGGAGTTCTTCAAGTTTCTAAAAATCTGGTCACAACACCGACAAAGAGTCTAGAGGTCACAGGTGTGACATAGGTGCCTTCGTAATTTTGAAATTAATCTATAAAACTTCGTAATTCAAAAATTTCGTTCTCTCTTCTACCTTCTATTTTCTAATTTTCCGCTTCCACTTCCATTTTCAAATTTCAACCCAAATTTCTCAGTTGCAACACGTAATAAATGATGAAGAAAAACATACCTTATTACATCTCCTCCACCTTGACATACTTATACGTCCCGGCCAACTCGTAAACTCTTCCAGCCATTCCTTTGTTGCGATGAGCGTATCCGTCCCATTCAGGGTTCCCGGCCAAAAGAGTTTTGGCATTTTTCAAATCAAGTTTGTTATTCACGCCCACTAGGATGAGTTTGGATGTCACGTGGACCAAGTCAGCATGCTTGCTCGTTGCAACATCAAGTGCCCGCTTGTTCACCCGGCCAAAAGAGTTTTGGCATTTTTCAAATCAAGTTTGTTATTCACGCCCACTAGGATGAGTTTGGATGTCACGTGGACCAAGTCAGCATGCTTGCTCGTTGCAACATCAAGTGCCCGCTTGTTCCAATTCAAGCTTTCATTCATAACAGTGGTTGTAGCAATTTTTTAGTTATAGCCCATTTTTTTTTAATTGGTTGTGTGTGAGAGAGATGAAGTATGATGGTAAACAGATAAGAAGAAAGATGTATATATAACCCTTGGTGAGAATTCACTCACCCAAAGTTCATATCATATTAAAATATTATGAGTTAACAAAGTTCACATCACATTAAAATATTATGAGTCAACTAAAAACTAACATACACGACACATTTAATTCCATGATTCAACATGCAACTTAGATGTATTCCAACATGAGGGGTTATCAACGGGGAAGAAAATTTAATTCAAGAGTCGGTTTTACATGTTCTAACGGAGGAAGATTTCGTTTTTTCTTAACATTCCTTCCCACTTACTGTGGAGTTCTTCAAGTTTCTCAAAATCTGGTCACAACACCGACAAAGAGTCCAGAGGTCACAGGTGTGACATAGGTGCCTTCATAATTTTGAAATTACTCTACAAAACTTCGTAATTCAAAAATTTAGTTATCTCTTCTACCTTCTATTTTCTAATTTTCCGCTTCCTCTTCTATTTTCAATTTTCAACCAAAATATCTTAGTTGCAACACGTAATAAATGATGAAGAAAAACATACCTTATTACATCTCCTCCACCTTGACATACTTATACTTCCCGGCCAACTCGTAAACTTTTCCAGCCATTCCTTTGTTGCGATAAGCGTATCCGTCACGGCCAATAGAGTGTTGGCATTTTTTAAATCAAGCTTGTTATTCACGCACACTAGCGTGAGTTTGAATGTCTCGTGGACCAAGTCAGCATGCTTGCTCGTTGCAACATCAAGTGCCCGCTTGTTCCAATTCAAGCTTTCATTCATAACAGTGGTGGTAGCAAATTTTTGGTTATGGTCCAGATGAGTCCCCCAAAACCCTATGTAGGGCTTTTGTGTGCCCATTATCCAAGCAATGAATGAGAGCTTTCTCAATTGAATCACAGCTATCTTCTCATTATGTGCTATGGCTATGGCTATGTTGTTGGTCAATTCGAGTTCGTTCCTTTTGAAGTCAACGAAGAAGATCTGGACCCTAATGATTTATTTGCACTCAACGAAGAGGAGGAGAACGACGAGTTGGAGGAGTGGAGTATAACTCTTCTCTTCTACCGATTGTTACTAAAATAATCTACATCTTCTAATAAATCAAACTAATACATATATATCCTAACATAATACTACCTCCGTCCCACATTAAGTGTCACATTTAGTGTGATTACGAGTTTTAAGACATATGAAAAAAGTGAGTTAAATAAGTTAGTGGATTATGAGTCTCACTTATATATATTAGTTTTATAATAAAATGTGAATAGAATTAGTTGGTGGAATGCAGGGTCTACTTATCATTTATGGTAAAAGTGAAATGTAACTCTTAATGTGACTGAAATGGCAAAATGTGACACTTACTGTGGGACGAAGGTACCCTATTCACCAATTTCTCACGCAAACGCTATTAGATGCGGATATAGTTTCTTAGAAGTAACTATTCAATCGACAACCAACAACCAACATCCAACCGAACTTACAATTATATTGTTTGATTGATTTGCACTTAACCATATAATAATACA
The DNA here is from genome assembly GCF_023119035.1 of Salvia hispanica. Taxonomy (NCBI): domain Eukaryota; kingdom Viridiplantae; phylum Streptophyta; class Magnoliopsida; order Lamiales; family Lamiaceae; genus Salvia; species Salvia hispanica. The sequence goes on along the minus strand of NC_062966.1, from coordinate 4,009,825 downwards.
TTTAGTTCCCTAGATGTTACCTACTACTACAAAATTTGATTTGTTATACTTCAAAATTGATTACTTAGTTACAACTCTGAATTCAATTATTGTAGCCAAAATCAGTAGTAGTATCTTAAAAAAAATACTAACTGCATCATATATTTAATTGCTGCTAGGATACAAACTTTAAGTAGCACATGAATTTACTTTGCAAGAAGATTTCAATAAATAGAGTTCGATAGAGATCACAAAGCATAAACATTACAATTTGAAGACCAATTCAACTAGAGCATCATAAATTATGTCTAGCATTAGCATACCGTTAATGATCCTCCCCGACTTAGAGAGGACGAGACGTTCAAATGCGTTACATTTCTCTCGTACTGCACCAGCCCCTCGCATCCGAGTTTCTTGCTCGATAGAGGTAGATTCTGATCAAACCCGACGTTGTGGAAACTACCAGCCTTCTCTTTGGGATTTCAGTTATATTCAGTCTGTTAATACTTTATATAAGGTATCATTCATCTTCGCTAAATATACTAATTCAGTTGCAAATTATATTCATTCATTGTCAATATTAGGATAGTGATAAATTGGAAATTCATATATTATACAATCTCCAAACTATGATCTGGACCGTTAAAAAATATCAACAGATGAAAAAATAGTAGCAACAGAAAATGTTAACACATTATCAACACAACATCAACCTTTGACACTGTGTGACATTTTTTGTTGCTACTATTTTGTCATCTGTTGACATTTCTAACTGGTCCGATCATAGTTTGGAGTTTGTACAATATTTAGAGTTTGCATTTGATTACATTCCGTCACTATTATGTATATGTATTTCCATAGGGGGAAAAGCATTTGAAAAGGAGAGAAGAGCTGATTTTTCAAGTGAAGATGTTGCTAAAGGAAAAAATGAAGCATGTCCAACGGTTGGAGTTGATTGATGACTTGAAATATTTGGGATTGTCTTATTTTTTCCAAGATGATATAAAGAAGATGTTAAAATTGTACTCCCTTCGTTCCATAGTAATAGAGTCATTTTGTCATTTTTGTATGTTCCATAGTAATAGAGTCATTTCCCTTTTTAGTAAAAGTCAACACATTTTTCCACATCTACTTTACTCTCTCTTACTTTTTTCAATTCATTCTCCAATTTATTCTCCCTTTACTTAACTCAACTAACAAAATTTTTCTTAATCTCCGTGTCGAGAAGAAATGCCTTCATTACTATGGAACGGAGGGAGTATATATGATGATGAGGCCAAATGTTTCCCTTACAATGAAAGTGATATGTATTTCACAGCTCTTGGATTCAGACTCCTCGGACAACGTGGTTTTAATGTTTCCCAAGGTAGTACTAAATAAGACATGTAATTGACATGTTTTATTTCTTTGATTGCTAATCTTCTTGTATCACAATTGTAGAAGTATTTAATCGTTTCAAGAACGAGAAGGGTTGTGATTTCAAGGAAAGCCTTGCTCGCAATACGAAAGGAATGTTACAACTTTACGAAGCATCATTCCTTTTGACAGAAGGTGAAGACACATTGGAGCTAGCAAGACAGTTCCACAAAATGTCTGCAGAAAAATCTTGACAAAGGTGTTAGTGAGGAAATCGACGATAATATGTTATCGTGGATTCGCCATTCTTTGGATCTTCCTCTTCACTGGAGGAGTCAAGCACTTGATGCAAGATGGTTCTTAGATGCTTACGTGAGAAGGCCAGACATGAATCCACTCATCTCCGAGCTTGCGAAACTCGACTTTAATATTAAGAAAACAACATATCAAGAAGAACTCAAAGATGTCTCAAGGTATGAAATTAAGAAATGTTTGTCCAGGCATATAGAATTATTTATGCACGAATTGAATCTCTTAAAATGTTTTTAATTAATTAGGTGGTGGAGTAATTCATGCCTAGCTGAAAAGCTCCCATTTGTTAGGGATAGGATTGTGGAATGCTACTTTTGGGCAGTTGCATTGTTTGAGCCTCATCAATATGAATATCAGAGAAAAATAGCAGCCATTATAATTTCTTTTGTCACAATTATTGAGGATGTTTATGATGTGTATGGCACATTAGATGAATTGCAACTATTTACTGACACAATCTGGAGGTGAGTATATATGTTATCTGCCTACCTGAAGTGCGTTATAATGTTAACTCCTTTTTAATTGCTAACTTGTCAACTCATCAATGCAGTATATTAAAAATATCAATGCGATGATAATAGTGTGTCAATACAAATTTAATTGACGTACTTATGTCTCTATGTTTACATCTATTATTAAAAGTTATCACAAAGACATAAGTGTATCAATTAAATTTGTATTGACATACTAATATCATGGTGTTGACATTTTTTAGATACTGCGTTGATGAGTTAGTAAGTTAACAATTTAAGAAAAGTGTGCAATTGATCATGCCCACTGCCTAACTAATACTATAATCTTAGTAGAATTGGAAATATGATTTAAGATTAAATTTCAGATGGCACATTGAATCAGTTAGCCAACTTCCTTATTACATCCAAGTTTGTTATTTGGCACTATACAACTTTGTATCACGGTTGGCATATGATATTCTTATAGATCAGCATTTCATCTCTATACTATATCTATAAAAATCGGTATCTTCTTGTTCCCCTCTGCATTAAATTTTACTCGTAAAATAAATTAAAATTATTTCAATTTATTTATATATTTTTCGGCAGTGGTTAAGCTTGGTTGAAGGATTTTTTAAGGAGGCTCAATGGTATTACAGTGGATATACACCAAGCTTAGAAGAATATCTCAACGATAATATCCCAGCTTCATTTCACATTACCAAACTCGAGCACCGAAAAAAGGGTCACCGAGAGCTTGTATGAATATCATAACATACTTAACCTCTCAGGAATGATTTTAAGGCTTGCTGATGATCTTGGGACTACACAGGTACCTAACTCTTTAGTTTTGGTCAAGTAGATTAATAAGTTTTGTTTTGTGCGTAAAGCAATAAATAGAGACAAATTTTGGTGTTTAAAAAGACTAATTTAATAGAACAAGACTCACATATAATAATGCGGCAAAAATGGTAAATAATCCAATTTTTAAGGGACAAAAAGAGTATATAAGATGCATTTTGTAATTTCTCTGATTGCTCTTTTTTTAACCTAGTTTGAGCTAAAGAGGAGCGACGTGCCAAAAGCAATCCAGTGCTACATGAAGGAGAAAAATGTTTCAAAGAAGAAGCGCAAGAGCACGTGAGGTTTTTGTTAAGGGAGGCGTGGAAGGAGATGAACACGACCATGGTGGCCGGTTGGCCGTTGACGGATGATTTGGCAGAGGCTGCAGCCAATCTTGGAAGAGCGGCACAATTTATATATCTAGAGGGAGATGGGCATGGTGTCCAACACTCAGAAAATACATCCACAAATTGATGGCCTATTGTTCAGCCCACATGTCTAATCTATACGTATATAAAAGGCGAGTTTTGGCCTTCTTTTGAAATATTTATAAGTTTTATCCTCATTCTTGAATATTTATAAATAATGGGATCAAATTAAATATTTATCAAATAATTAATTCCTTCCCATGGCCATTCCAATATTAATTGATAATGATTAATTGTAAATACAATTTTAAACTCATATACTGCCGTTTCATCTTGAATGTAGTCATACATTATAATCAAAAATTATACTACCTCCGTCCCCCAAAATTTGCTACACTTTGACCCGACACGGGTTTTAAGAAATGTAATGGAAAGTGAGTTGAAAAAGTTGGTGGGATGTGGGTCCTACTTTTAAAGTATTAGTTTTATAATAAAATGTGAGTAGGAATGAGTTAGTGGAATATGAGGTCCACTACCAAAAATAGTAAAAGTGAAGTGTATCAAATTTTCAGGGACGGACCGAAATGGTAATATGTATCAAATTTTCAGGGACAGAGGTAGTAAATGATTAATGAACATATAAATTTTAGAGTTATTATATTGAAAGGTCAACCAATTAAATGCCATGAACTTTTAATATATAAGAATAAAACGTCTTATTCCATAAACTTAAATACTAATTAAAAATGAGGTGTAATCATGCAAATTATTAATTAGTAACCGCTACATTTATAATTATTGCCCAATACTTTATATCTATAAATATGTATTAATGGTAAGATTCTATTTCATTTCTTCAATTTCTCTCCTCACTCTGTCACAAATTGTCGCCAAAAATAAAAATTTGTTAACATCTTCGAATTCACATTCCTTAACGATCTACAGTCAGTTTCGCGCATATGAATAAATCATTAATTTGGAGATTAAGGTGGAAAATAAGGCTGGGAAAGAGTAAGCGGGATAGTGCAATTTGTGTTTTATTTTATATTTGTTCTATTTTGCTATTCTTATTGTTGTACAATTAAGGTTGTTCACATATACTAAGTTTTTCATGTCTTACGAACTATTGTTTTATTGTTCTAATATTTATATGTGTGTGTTTTTTAAATTTATACATCATTTTATCTTTTAATGATGATATCATTGTGCCCATTATACTTTTTAGTTGTGTATTAAATATTTTATACCAATCGATAGTATTTTAGTATTGGAGTATCTTTGTTGTAACGATGATATTTTCTTCACTGTACAAACCTATAAGTGTCGTAATTACAAATATTTTATGTTGGTTTAGTTTAGAATTTATTTAATTTTATATGTATAATTATTTAACATATTGTACCATATTTTTTTATTTTTTAATCTTATGTAATGATATTATTTTATATTTTATTTAGTTTATTTACAATGTCTAATTAATAGAGCAAAAATATTTTGTGTCGCGCATAGCGCGTGGGCTAACACTACTTTCTAAATATCAACCCACTCTTGTGTTGCTATAGTTCAAACATCATGGTGCATTAAGTTACGTCTTTTCTTAGTTGTGTGTGACTAAAGAATATAAAATATTCGCGTTGATAGAGTAAAATTGGTGCCGGCAAAAATAAAGAATATGAATCTCTGAAAAGTCTAGTCATCGAAATTATGATTTTCAGTTTTCACCAGTTTCCAGATTTAAAACTCACTAACATGTGAAGTTTCATTGATTTTATGAAAACAAAAAAAGTACGGAGTAAAAAATTATTTTATGAACTTGTATAAAAATTCAATGAAACGATGGAAGATTATTTATACCATAAAGTCATAAACGGTGGAAAAATACAAACTCCCCAAGTCTCACAATAAGAATTATGTTTTGTCATTTTCATCCGTCCCACGATAAGAGTCTTATTTTATTTTTATCATAAATGATAAGTAGGTCCACATTTCATCAATTTATTCCACTCACATTTTATTATAAAACTACTACAGGGAGACACACATCCCCTAAATTATTTAATCCACTTTTCTTTATATTTTTTGGGATGGATAAGTAGTATTTTATATTTTTCTATTTAGATAATTTTTTTACATAGATCGCCTTTTAGGCCCATAACCTTACTGGGCTCTATAATAGATTTTCAGCCCAAATCTATAACTTCACAAAACGGGCTTAAACACGTACCAATTATTTAGAAAGCCCAAAACTGAGCCTGAATTTATGACCCGGATTTAAACTAAACTGAATCTTAATCGATGATTATATTTTACATCATTTTAATTGGGCTTAAGTAATGTTTTATTTAGCATAATTGTATGGTGCAACAAGTTTTACAACATAGTTTATTCTTACATGTAGGTCTGTTAAATTGGGTACTCGCAGATATCCGATTCGAAATTTTCGGGTACCCGATTCCGAATTTCCTAAAATCCAATACCCGATACCCGACCCGAATTTGATTTCGGGTACCCGGATACCCGACTCGGGTATCCAGTCCCGATTGTGATTTTAATTTTTTAATTTTTTATTTTTGGAAATTAACTACAAACTTTTAGAATTTATTTAATATTATTTAATTCAAATTTAATACTCCCTCCGTCTAGGATAATTCGGGACACTTTGACCGGGCACAGGTTTTAAGAAATCTAATAGAAAGTGAGTTGAAAAAGTTGGTGGGATGTGGGTCCTACTTTTAAAGTATTAGTTTTATAATAAAATGTGAGTAGGAATGAGTTAGTGGAATATGAGGTCCACTACCAAAAATGGTAAAAGTGAAGTGAGACAAATTATGTGGGACGGCCCGAAATGGAATACTGGATCGAATTATCTGGGATGAAGGGAGTACAATATTGAAGTAGTATTCAAGAGAAAATAACTATAAATTTTTAGAAATACAAATTCTTGTAGTAGTTCTAATTTAAAAGAAAATAACTACAAACTTTGAACAATACAAAATTCATAAGTTATACGTACTACTCCCTTCGTCCCATAAAAGTTGAGACAAAACTTTTGGGCACGGAGATTAAGAATTTATATTAAATAAATAGGAGAGATGAAAAAAGTAGGAAAGATAAGAGAGAGTAAAGTAAATGATGAAATAAAGTAAGAGTGATTAGATGTTTTTTCTTTAGTTAAAAAAGGAAATGACTCAATTTTGTTGGGACGGACTAAAAAGGAATACGACTCAACATTTATGGGACGGAGGGAGTACATATTAACATCTTTCATCCATCCACAATAAGTCAATAACCATCAAAATTCATAAGTTTAAACATTCATCCCTTATAAACATCACAATTCAATCATTCATAAGAATCTAAATCTAAAAATAACATCATCAAAGATTCAAAATTCAAAATATTATATCTCAATGAAATTAAAATGTAATTAAAAAAATTAAATTACATATCTTATAAGCTAACTATTAAGTATTAATTAAACTATTAAGTATTAATTAAAATGTAGTTAAGAAATTAATTATATTTATTTATAATAAAAACATAATTTTTTAATTTTTTTAAAAAATCGGATAATTCGGGTATACCTGATATCCGATCGGGTAACCCGATACCCGATAACCCAAAATTCTTACTATCCGATCCCAATCCGATACCCAAAAAATTGGATTTTGGGTATCCAATTATCCGATTTTTTCGGGTTCGGATATCGGGTATCCAATACCCGATATCCATTTTGACAGGCCTACTTATATGGGTCAATGATTGAATATATATCGATCTCTATTAGTTTTATCTAAATTTTCAATATCACAAAAGTTTATAATTTATTTCATATATTTATTTGAAAAAACTTTTTAAATCTACACATATGGTTGATCTACACACTACTAAGTACTCCCTCCGTCCCACAAAAAATGTCACACTTTCCTTTTTAGTTTGTCTCACAAAAGATATTACATTTTCTTTTTTGGAAAAAAGTTCTCTCTCACATGAATATAAAAATTATATTTTCTCTCTCCATTTAACACACAAAACAAAACCTCCTAAAATTCTCTCTCACATGAAACCTACTAAGTATGATTGCTGCTGATCCTAAAAATCATTTTGATTCATTATTAAATGCTTTCGTAAAACTTAAGGGCAACGACATTTTGATTAGATTAGTAACTTAATTACATTTAAATTAACTTCTAAAGACTTTTTCCTAAACATTATCATGCTTGGTTTGTCAGTTCAATATAAATCTATTCTGATATTAAAATTTAAAAACAAAATAATTAACCCTTTGTCAGTTTTGCCCTTCAAAAAAATAAACAAATGGAATTTTTTGACAATATTCTTTACCATGAAACTGAAACTCGTAAGAAAATAACCACAAGACATGCATTTAATATTTGAAAAAAAATTACAATTATCATAATAGCCAATTTGAAATGAAATTTTTAATATCTATATTCACACATATTTAAAAAAGGAAATTTTGGAGAAAATAATATGACTGTCCTTATGATTTTCGAACAAAATTTGAAATATAGAAATATTTTATTTATTTTTGTAAATGAATTAGGAAAAAGGGAAGTGGAAAGGTTTTTCTAAAAATAATTAGTACTCCTATAATTTTTTTAACAAAAGGAAATTTTTTCTAAAAATTGATATGAATGTCATTATAAAAATATAGAAAATGTTATTAGAATCCAAATTTTCTTTGCATTTTAGAAGCTAGCAAAACTTTTATATATTAATTTTATAGTAATAAAATATGAGTGAAGTGAGTTAGTGGCACGTGAGTCTATTGACCAAATATAGTAAAAGTGAAATGAAGTTTTTATTTGCGAATAGATGAAAAAAGAAAAAATTAGACATTTAATAGCGAATGAAAAGAGTAAATAAATAGAGAAATTATAAATATTGTGAATTGATTATTGACATGAAGGAGAATTTTTGTATAGTAAAAATGCAGAATTTGTTGAAAATGAGTCAATGAGAAGAAGAGCGGCATGTTTCTTTTGTAGAACTAAACCTATGATTACATACATACATTTTACTACAATCTATGTTCCATTAAAAAAGAATATTTTCTTTTCAATTATCCAATTGAAAATAAAATATTTTTATAAATGGAAATAACATCGATTCTATTTTTCCCTTTTTTACTTTTATTTTTTTATTTAAATCACAAAACAACGCTATATAATATTAAAATACAAATATTTCATATTTAATGGGACGGATGGAGTATTATTTTAACTTGTACTCCCTCCGTCCCATACAACTTTTGGGCACGGAGGTTAAGAAAGAAGAGATTAGTGTTTTAAGTGGGTTGCTAATTAAGTGGATAGTGAATGAAGTGATTTGACTAGTAATAATATTTTAATATTCCCTCTGTCCCATTAGAAATGCAACGTTTTCCTTTTTGGGTTGTCCCGCTAAAAATGAAACGTTTCCTAAAATGGAAACATCACTGTCTCTACTTTTTCCTCTCTCTTACTTTACTCTCTCTTCATTAACTCACAAAACAACACTTGCATAAAATCCTGTGCCGGAAACCAAATGTTTCATATTTATTGGGACGGAGGGAGTATTATTCTGAAGTGGAGTAGTAGGAGTACTTTTTATTTCTATATGAAATTCAAATCTAAATTTGTTTTTATTTTAATTAGTTTATGAATTGAATTTCACTTTATAATTTCAAAAATATTTTAATTTAATTTTATACTCCTAATTCAGTCCAGTTTATATACGTGTCCTGGAATTCAAAACAAAATTCCCAAATAAACAAACTATTTATTGAACAGAATAAACAAACATTTCCTTGAATAGAATAAACAAACATTTCATTCATTACTGTATGTAACCTGCGAATACATTTAACATAGCATTTCAAAAATTTAAACTGCCGCCAACGGAGAAAACAAAAATTCAGAAATATGGCGCCTACAATTTTTTCACATACTTCAATAAGTTTTTCACAGACTTCAATATATATCTTCACAACTTCATTTCTGCAAGTTCATTTCAACATTCCTCACTTCATTACAGAATTTGCAGAATGGGTCACACGGAGTATTCCACATAAACGAAGAACTTGGTCGTCCAATTCATCCTCGAAAAGTGCGTGAACGGAAAACCCCCTCGTGGCACCATCAAGGAAGCTCAGCAAAAGTTCGGTATGTCAAGACAAACTATCTCAAGATATTGGAATGCTGCAAAACAACAACAAGACAAAGGTAAAGCAATACAATTAGTGAATAGGAAGAAGACCACACATGCAAAAAGAATTCACTTTGATATAACCTTGATGAAAAGTCTGCATTATTCGAAAAAATCCAACATTAGAAGTTTAGCGATTGGATTAGGATGCAGTAAATCGACAGTATGGAGGTGAGTGGGCGCTGGGCTGATTAGGTCACATACTTCAGCAATACGTCCTGACTTAACAGCCCCAAACAAGCTTTTAAGATTGACACTTACACTAGAAGCTATAGAACTTGACAGAATGTTAAACAAGATCTTGTTTAGGAACATGCACAATACTGTCTACATAGACGAGAAGTGGTTCTACATCACTAAAGGATCCCAACGATACTATTTGGCACCGGAAGAGGATGAACCACAGCGCACTTGTAGAAAAAAAAATTACATCTCGAAGATCATGTTTATGTGCGCTGTTACCAGACCACTGTTTTCAGACAATGGAGAGGTTCTATTTGATGGGAAAATAGGCATTTTCCCATTCACGGAACAAGTTCCAGCAAAAAGACACAGCAAACACAGATGTGCAGGTACTTTAGAGACTAAGCCTATTGCAAGCATCACCAAAGAGGTCACTAAGCAATCACCAAAGAGGTCACTAAGCAATGCATAATAAATAAGGTAATGTATGCATTCTATATCTCTTTCTATATACGCATTTTATATATGCACACTCTTATTAATTCTTCAACACACCACAACAACAAATTAATGAAAAATCTACCTCACCAAGGAAGATTGTCAAGACTCGTTAGATGGTGGATTTCCTTGATGGTATCTTGTATAGTCACTACCAAACAAAGCTGCACAATGTTCTGCTGGGGTTTGGTGCCCCTTGCACTGCGGAAGACTTGTACAAAACAAATAAATCAGATACGGATCTATTTGACCGATTATGCGATTAATCAATTCACATGTTAAACAAATAATTGCATGCTAGAACGCAAATAATTCATGCTTAAAGAAAGTAAATCCTAAACATGAATTCTACGGTTTAGAGTTACCGATTTGATTCTCCAAAGAATCGTCGATTGCTTGCGCGCCTTCTCCACGATGATGATCTTCGATACTAGACCACGGATCTTCTCTCTGGTTCCCGAACTGTATCTCGATATCAGGGTGGGCTGATCTTATCAAAATACTAGGACTCGAATAAAGAAGACAGAAGAAATCCTTTTGGGAATAGGTGAAGAATTCGAAATCCTCCACAGCTGGAGAGTTCGAAATTTTCGAAAATTTTGAGAATAAAAATTGTGATGATTCTGTCTCCTTTATTCTCCTATTTATATTAAGTTCCTTTTGGGCCCAGACAGGGATCTATGGAAGGTTTTGGATATGGGCTCGCCCAATTAGCTTTTTACTAATTAAATTGAACCCACAATTTAATACAAGCTTATATTGGAATATTACGAGCAGCCACTACAGAAGTAATATTGAACTCTCCCCATCCAAATCCGAAATTACAAGTAATCCGGGTTTCCATTATTTATATTATTTATTTCCCGCGCTTAAGATATAAATGTCCATTAATTAATTAATGTCTGCTATGTGGACTTAATTAATTAACATCTTATTAATTCCAAGAGTGGACTTAGCAAGAAACACTTATTTATTATTCATAGAGTAATAAAACTCCAAGTGGCCAGTTTTCCGAATAATAAAACCTTGTTCGAGCTCCTCTTGAGGACATTATCAAACGAGACTCACCTCGCGCACGATTCAACATAATAGCAATCATAGCACCGCTAGATATTATTCACCACTACCCAATATATCGGGATTATTGGGTTGCGAAAAACCCGCACCATTTGATAAGTCAAAGTAGTGCATAATCAATACCGTATACTCAATGCTAACGTATGTAGATTAAGGAATAGTTATTTATCAAGACCTAGTCTTTCAGTAGATAGCATAAAGACACGTCTTTGCTGTTAGATCCATTCGGTGCTATACCACACCAACGTCATCTTATTTCGGAAAGGCTTAGAAATAATCGGACTGACATTGAACCTTTCACGATAGGTAGTCTAAGCCTATCTGGGTTGTGAAATTCTTCTTTTTCTTTTGCAAAGCATTGCATAGAACCGACTGTGTTACCTTAAAGTGGACGACGCCCACAACCGGTCTACTAAGCAAAAGACTTAGACTTTGTTTGCTTCTTATACATTTAAATGTTTATAAAACATCTTATAAATGCACAAGCAAACACAATGTAATAATATACTGATTCTATTCGTGCGAAACTGCTCGAATAATATTGAATCGGGTTAAAAGTGGATTATAGAGTTTTACGTATACAAGCAAGATTCTATTCGAGCGAAACTTGCTCGAAACATGCTTTTCAGTATACCAAACCTAACATGTTCCTCAGCCTCTGCTACTGCCCTATCCCAACTTTCACCTTCCATAGGCCATGGGTGAGGAGGGAGTTCATCGAAGTAAGAATCATCCATGCTTATGCTCTCTGATCTGCGCTCTCTCTCTTCGTTGGCTGAATCATCGTAAGTTGTAACAGCCCGGCATTTCTAGGGTATAATAAATAAGCGACTGCTACTTAGGCGAACTTAAAAACAACAAGAACAGAGACTAGGGTTTCAATTAAAGAGATTTACCCTAGCAATTAATGAAGATCAAGGCAATAAGTCAACGGCTAACTTACGAGAATCAAGACTTAATAGATTAGGCTCAAAAGTCAAAGGTTTAGCATAATTCCAACAAAACGCAATAATTCCCCTCATTCCAAAACAAAGAATTAAGTTCACCATAACCAAAAATAATAAGTTTTCCAAAAATATTCAGCGGAAGCATATCAAGAGAAAGCGGAGCCATGTATGAAGACACGACTACACTTATAGTTTCAAACATCCATTTTATTCGAATCAATCTTCTCAACACCACCGACCGCCCATCGCCGCTCAACCTGCACATAGGGAAAACACATGCAGGGCTGAGTATTTTAAACATACTCAGTGGACTCATGCCAAAACATTTTATAGTTATGCCACCCTTACCATAGTGAACTCGAGGTTTTGCATTTATTTAAAGATAAGCATCGAGTATCACAAAAATATATCATGGACTGGCCAGTCAAATAATACCTCCCATTTTCTCATCAATCATCATTTCATAGTGCGACGAAAGTGTGGCCACACTATTCGCCCACGAGATCGGCCGACTAGCAAGGACGGCTCCCGATCCCACCGTGTACACTAGCCTGATAGGGTTTGCGGCCCTACTCAGACCCGAATTCGTTTTTATAGCCGCTGTAGCCTAATGGAGCGTACTCACAATCTAGGCATCAGGCAATCACAATATCCAAAATAATTTATAGGCATGGCATAACAGTTCAATCCACCCTTATTTCTCCAACATCATAAATTTGCACATAGAAGAGAGTTTAGAATAAAGCCCACCTCGATTTCCTTCGAGTTCAACAAAAATGCACTTCTTCTTGATATCCCACCGGGAACGCGAACTATCACCTTTAGTTCATATTTTTCAAATAAGTCTCAAATCATGGATTAAAATTATGCATGATCTCACGTTTCCCTTTTCCCTTCGATTATTTTCAAAATCAACAATCAAAATCAAAGTACGATTATCATATCGTTTTTATTCACACAACAATTCCAGATTTATCATCAAATCGTGTCACGCATGAGTGCTTTTCTACACACAACACACGCACACACACCACACACATGTGCACGCCTACCGAGGCATGCACACACACACACACACTCTCGGCCACACACACACACTCACATCCATGCATCCAAATTCACCGATTAATTTCCCCTTCACTCGTTCTAAATGCATGTGGACTCAGAAACACCGATTAATCGGTAGAGGAAGAAAAGATTAATAATAGAAGTACCTTTTCTTGCAAAAACAAACGGTAGAAACAAGTAGAATCTTGATTCTTCAATGAATTCTTGAATTGCAGCTTCAATTCTTCTCCAAAAGATGAAGAATTAATGGAGAAAGTAGAAGAAAAATTTGAGAGAGTGGGAGAAAGAGAGATGTCGAGATTTTTGGGAGTGGGGGGCGGTTTCTGTAGTGCTAGGGTTTTGATTTCTCTCCTCTTATTTATAGAGTGCAAGATATACTCCAATAATTAAATAAATAAAGATTTGGGAGAGATTTGTTGGTTGTAGAGGCCGACAATTTGGAGAGAAATATTAGGGAATTCGAAATTCATGCTTATTTAATAGCATATGATTTAATTTGAATATTTTACGGAGTAGAATAAAATATCACGGAGCAAGAATATAATAAATAAAATACTCCCCAAGTAATAGCCAAAAGTGGCGTGATATTAAATTCCTACAAGGAATTTAATATAAATCCTAATTTAATTAGGATATGGTAAGATCTTCTTAGATTTGGCAAGATATGCTAGGATATTTGAATTTAATTATGGAAGAGAATAAACAAGGGATCAAATAATATAATAAAATAATCCCTTCTCCCATAATAAGGGGATTTTCGAAAATCCCTCTAGACCAAACATAGGTTTCGAAATTTTCATCAATTAAATAGGAATAATCGGACTTTGGATTTAATTTGGATAATTATCCCAAGCAATAATTAAATCCAAGAAAAATAGGATTTCTTCTTCAATAAATAGGAGAGGGTCGAAAATTCCACATACTTAAATAATGCTCCTATTAAATTCTCACTCATCCCTTAGGATAATAATTCACCACAAATATTATTTCCTCCCACATCAAAATATCCACATTTTCGAAATTCACCTCCACTTCACATTTTCAAACGACTTTGACCATTCCACGGCCACGTCATATTTTCCACAATATTGACTATTCAATAGCCACGTCACATATTCAACAAGTTGACCATTCAACTCAATCTCAACTCAAAATCGCAATTAGGTCACATAGAATATTGCAATAAATCACTTATCATTTAATTCCACATATCATAGCATTAAAAGCATTTAATGCAAAAATTTCCACGTCACAAAAATTAGGGTTCGAAAGACGGGGCGTTACAGGAAGAGAAGGAAGGGTCGGCGAAGAGAAGAAGTTAATTGTGAATCTAGGCTAGGGTTTTTCAAAATAGAGAGAGAGTTGTTGAGATGAGAGAGAGAGAGGGACGGATGGAATGAATTTGCTAGTTGGGGTGGGTGAAATTTTTTTTTTTTTTTTTTATCTGAAAATTGTTAAGACTAATTAGATTTTAATTGTAATAAGGGATCATTAATTAAGGTGTTTAAAATCCCTAATTTTTACCCAAAATGGAAATGTATCAACTTTCTTGGGACAACTCAAAGAGGAAAGTGACTCAACTTTTATGGGACGGAGGGAGTATGTATTTGTTTTCCCTATTGTCTATATTTACTCTTAGAGCATCCACATCGGTTCTCTCTAGGACGGACGACGTCCGTGCTGCTGGCGCGGCACGACGCTGCTCAATGCATCGAGCACATCCGTGTCGCTGAGCAGGCGACGTGGCGCGTTTCTATTCGCCAACGGATTAGCCGTTGGATTTTCTATTGTTTTTTTAAAATTCGAAAATAATACCAAAAATTAAAAAAAAAATTGGATTCCCAAAAATATATCCGTTTTATTATTATTTTTTTGAAATTTTTTTGATTTTTTTTAAAAAAAATTTTAATCCCAAAATCATCTATAAATACACACATTCATCATCCATTTTCACATTTTTTCGTACAACTGATCTATATCTTTCTCTCTCACTCAAACCCTCTCTAAAAGTTCAAAAATGAATTTCACCGATATCATTGCGGAAGCGGAGCGCGAAGAACAAGAATACTATGAACAATATCGCGCCGCCTATGAAGCCGCCACTACCCCCGCCCCTTCTCTTGGACCAACTAGATCAAATCGTCACTACATCCCTCGTGACTGGTAAGGAGTCCACGAAAGGCTCGTTGCCGACTATTTTTCCTACCAGCCGCGGTTTCCGAAAGATTACTTTCGGCGCCGTTTTCGCATGTCAAAATGGTTGTTTATGCGTATTGTCAACACATTGTCCGCCCGTGTTGAATACTTTCAATCACGTAGAGACGCAACCGATGGGAAAAGTCTCTCGGCGTTGCAGAAGTGTACTTGTGCCCTCCGACAACTTGCTACTGGGCAAACGGCTGACCACTTCAACGAGTATTTGCATGGGTTAGTCAACTGGAATC
The DNA here is from genome assembly GCF_023119035.1 of Salvia hispanica. Classification (NCBI taxonomy): domain Eukaryota; kingdom Viridiplantae; phylum Streptophyta; class Magnoliopsida; order Lamiales; family Lamiaceae; genus Salvia; species Salvia hispanica. The sequence continues at coordinate 3,994,088 of NC_062966.1, read as the reverse complement.
CTATGCCTCAAAATTTTTTGTGACGGCGTTCGTTCTTCTTTCGGTGAGGAATTTCTTCAGGCACCCACCACCGAAGATTGTAAACGGTTGCTTCATCTTCACGAAACAGTCCACGGTTTTCCCGGTATGCTTGGCAGCATTGACTGCATGCATTAAAAGTGCAAGAATTGCCCGAATGCTTGGAGGGGGCAACACTTAAGCGGCCACAAAGGCGGCGGCTCAACGCTTATCCTTGAAGCGGTCGCCGACTACCGCCTATGGATTTGACATGCATATTGCGGTGTTGGCGGATCCAACAACGACTTGAACGTGCTCAATTCTTCACCACTCTTCAATGATGTTTTGAATGGTGTAGCACCGGTGATCGACTTCATCGTTAACGAAAATGCATACCACATTGTGAAGGCCCCTCTCGGTTGTGGTACGTTAAGAATATCGCTGACATCATGTACACGTGTATTATCTTGCACAACATAATTATAGCCGACGAAGGACTGAGAGCGGCTAACTTTTATGACGAGGATGAAGCCGGAAAGCTCAACCGCGAGGTCTCCCCCACGCTGAGGTGTGCATACGACGGTAGACGAGACGATCGAAACAAGACACACAATGCGCGATGCCAGAACCCACATTGAGCTACAAGAAGACCTAATCAAAAATATTTGGGCGAAATTCGAACACGAGTAGTGAATTTTTTTAATTTTATGAATTTAATGATGTAATTTTTAATTTTTAGGATTTAATAGAGTTATGCATCGCAAGGATGTGAGATTAATTAAGTCAAGGATCCGGCTTTTACTATTTTTTTTCACTTAACTTTTCTTTACAATTTTATAGAAAAATGACCGGCGTATTAAATTAAAGTAGCCTCTATAATAAATAAAAAAAATCATTTGTAAAATATGTTATTGAGCACGAGCACAACGTTTCCCGCGTCAATGACGACCACCTTATTAGACCTCATATAAAATTAAAATAAAATAGTCGAAATAATCTGAACAGCTTCTACTATAAATTATTTGTGGCATCAAATGAACACATTCCACTTTACCACTCCCACTAACAATTCAACTCACACTTAGCTTTGAATCTTCCAACTTTAATTTAACAATGGCGGATTCATCAAACACTGATCCCCGCAGCGGATTCTGCACATCCAACTCCACCTTCTACAGCAAGCGCAACCCAATCCCTTTACCTGCCAACCCCTCCCTCGACGTCACCACCTTCATCTCCTCCCGCTCCCACCACGGCCACGTCGCCTTCATCGACGCCGCCACCGGCCGCCGCCTCTCCTTCTCCGATCTGTGGCGCGCCGTGGACGCCGTCGCCTCCTCCCTCTCCTCCGACTTCGGCATCCGCAAGGGCCACGTCATCCTCCTCCTCACCCCCAACTCCATCTACTTCCCCATCGTCTGCCTCGCCGTCATGTCCCTCGGCGCCGTCATCACCACCACCAATCCCCTCAACACCGCCCGCGAGATCGCCAAACAGATCTCCGATTCCAAACCCTCGCTCGCCTTCACCATCCCTCAGCTCCTCCCCAAACTCGCCGATTGCAGTAATCTCCCAATCGTCCTCTTAGGCTCCGGAGATCCGATTTCTGGATCCAATTTCAAAATTATTTCAACGATTGAGGATATGATGAAGCGAGAACCGAGTCAGATCCGAGTCAGGGAGCGAGTCGACCAGGACGACGCGGCGACGCTGCTCTACTCCTCCGGAACGACCGGCGCGAGCAAAGGCGTGGTCTCCTCTCATAAAAACCTAATCGCGATGGTGCAGACGGTGGTGAATCGGTTCAAATTGGAGGAAGGGAAGGAGATCTTCATCTGCACGGTGCCGATGTTTCACATCTACGGATTAGTAGCATTCGCCACCGGTCTAATCGCATCCGGATCTACGGTGGTGATCCTCTCCAAATTCGAGATGGATGAGATGCTGATAGCGATCCAGAAATTCTCGGCGACGTATCTCCCGCTGGTGCCGCCGATCCTCGTGGCGCTGGTGAACCACGCCGACGGCGTGAAGCGGAAGTACGATCTGAGCAGCCTCCGCGCGGTGCTCTCGGGCGGCGCGCCGCTGAGTAAGGAGGTAATTGAGGGTTTCGCGGAGAAGTACCCTGGCGTAGCGGTGCTGCAGGGGTACGGACTGACGGAATCGACGGGGATCGGAGCGTCGACGGACTCGGAGGAGGAGAGCCAGAGATACGGAACGGCGGGGTTGCTGTCGCCGAGCATGGAGGCGAGGATTGTGGAGCCGGAGAGTGGGAAGGCATTGCCGGTTAATTGCACCGGCGAGCTTTGGCTCAGGGGTCCCTCTATTATGAAAGGTATGTTTATCCATATTTTTGTTTATATGTTTATTAATTAGATATTGATAACAATTACACTTAACAAAAACGACATAATAATCCAATAGTCTATATGTTAGTGGCACATCAACTACTACTTACTATGGGTATAGTCAGTCTGTGGACTTTAACTTATACAGCTGTTTTTTATAATATTCCTTGTTACTATAAATTAATTCAATTGTACAGTTTTTATTTGAAGTTATTTCTATTCGGACACTGATATTAAAAAAAGATAAAATAATAAATGTAAAAATTACTTAATATTTTTTACTAAAAAATAAAATGACTCTAATATGAAACTTAAAAAAAAAAGAAAAATGAATCTACCATTATGGAATTGAGGAAGTAAGAAAAATGGTTAAAATGAATAAGGTATAGAGGGAAAATATAAATAAAGTAGGAAAGAGAATTATAGAATTTGAATAATAAATTGGGGGTAACTTTTAATTGACGAAAATAGAAAGATGGAATGTGAATAACAAATTAAGGGTAAATTTTAATTGATAGAAAATAGAAAGATGACAGTGCTAGCTTATAGAAACATGGATGCAAGACATAATTTGTACAATATCACTAGTTTAGGATTAGAAATATTATTTTCTTTGTTATGAGCCCCTTCAAGGACGACATGAAATTTTACGTACTCTTATTTTAAACAATTGAGAGAGAGAAAAAAATTATTGGGTATTTTAAAGTTGGAAAAATGAAAAAGGTACGAGAGAGAAAAAGTAGTTGGATATTTTTAAGGGGTAACTGCTTTTAAAGTCACCAACTTTCCATGAATTTCGGTTTTTTCCACGAACTTTAAAAAGTTCATGTAATGTCATGAACTTTATTGTCGGTTGCTATTTTCCCATGTCAAGTTTTCCGGTCTGATCAAACTGTTCGTTTCCTATTAAGACAATATCCAAATTCTTTTTTCTTACCATCGTTGTCTTCGTCTTTGAAATAGCTTCGCGTGGGTACCTTGTATGCCTCAATCGAAATTCAGATGAAGAAGTTATGGCCATTTGATGAAGGTTGCGACCTTTGTGCGACCTTGTACCATCATAATGGCCATAACTTCTTCATCCGAGTTCCGATTGAGGCGTACCAGGTACCCACGCGAAGCTATTTCAAAAACGAAGATAACGATAGTAAGAAAAAAGAATTTGGACATTGTCTTAATAGGAAACAAACAGTTTGAATCAGATCGGAAAACCTGACATGGGAAAATGGCAACCGACAATAAAGTTCGTGACATTACACGAACTTTTTAAAGTTCGTGGGAAAAACCGGAATTCATGGAAAGTTGGTGACTTTAAAAGCAGTTACCCCTATTTTTAAATAGGAAAGAAGAATAAAGTAAGAGAGAAAAAATTGTTAGTTGTTTAAAAGTAGTAGAGGATAATAAAGTACTACCTCCGTCCTCCAAATTTTAACACACTTTGACCCGGCACGGATTTTAAGAAATGTAATGGAAAGTGAGTTGAAAAGGTTGGTGGGATGTGAGTCCTACTTTTAAAGTATTAATTTTATAATAAAATGTGAGTAAAAATGAGTTAGTGGAATATGTGGTCCACTATAAAAAATGGTAAAAGTGAAGTGTGTCAAATTTTCAGGGACGGTCCGAAATGGTAAACTGTGTCAAAATTTGGGGGACGGAGGTAGTAATAGAGTAAAAAAGTATTCCCTCCGTCCAATAAAAATAGGGACATTTGGGATGACACGAGAATTAATGCGTAATTGGTAAAAAGTATGAGTGAGGAAGATAATAATAGTTAAAATAGTGTTAGTGTATGTGAGACCCACATTATTATCAGTTTAATAGATGGTCCTAGTGATATAAATTGTAAATAAACTGATTTACATAAGGAATGAGTTGCGAAAACTTTCAATAAATAGAAATGGACTTTTTTTATGAAGCGGACAGAAAAGGAAAGCGTACCTATATTTATGGAACATAAGAAGTAATTTAATATTTTTAGTTATTCCTAAATAAGTAGTGATTCATCTTGGTTGAGACGAAAAAAAAAAAAAAAAAGTAAGTTATGGAGGGAGTAATTATTGTTAATACAAAGGGAGTAATTTCATTTTTAAATGATGATTACCCATTAATCTACATGAAGGCCTAAATTATTAACTCCACTTAATACAGTAGTAGGAGGACCCGGAGTATATAGTGTGGGATTCTAAAGGAAATATGGAGTTATAGTAAACGCTAATATTAAAAATGTCAACTGTACATATATTATACTGTTTATATATTGACACTATCAATTATGGGGCATTTTAACTTGGGTAGTTGAAGAATGTACATTTCTTGAGCTGAATAATTTGGTTAACAGCATTATTTTATTTCTATATAAAGGGAAACACTATGTTGACACATTACGATGCACTAGATATTAAATTGAACAAATATATTCGTCCATCCCTTAAAAATATATCACATTTATCATTTGGGGATGTCCCTTAAAAATAGACAAATTCTATTTAAACAAATTTTTTTCTCCTAACAAGATGAATCTCATTCTCCACTGTTAATACTTCAATCACTTTTTCTTTTAATCTCTCCTTTACTTTACCAATCGTGAATTAAAATCCGTGTCATTTCACATGTCTATTTTAGGGAGCAGTGGTATTTAATAACTTCGACTAAACTGCATTGCAACAACCATCTTTGTTTCTTTTTATCCATCTTATATTCTGAATTCAGTTTCAATATTGAAATGAAAACACGTGCTAAAATACTTTTCAACGTAGTGTGAATGAATAAAAGAGGTTTGGTGAACATTATCGTCGTGTCTTCATTACTATAATACTATCCATATATGCGGCTATAATACTATTCATTTTTTCTTTTCCTTGACCATTGCGGTTTAATCTTTAAACACAATTTCAATTTGAATTTAATTTTATTTGGCATGTATGCTTACGGCCTAGGCCAGGCCAAGTACATTCGAAAAAAAATGATGGATCTATTCTAATGCTGGTTGGTTATGATTTTGCGACAGGTTACTTCAGCAACGAAGAGGCGACAGCTTCTACTCTAGATTCACAAGGGTGGTTGAGAACCGGAGATCTTTGCTACATTGATGAAGATGGCTTCATTTTTGTTGTAGACAGATTAAAGGAGCTCATCAAGTACAAGGGCTATCAGGTACTTAATTGGAACAAATATATCCGTTTCAAACGCTCAGATTAAAAAAAGTCGAAAACTAACTTGTATTTGCGTGATTTCTTTCAGGTTCCTCCTGCAGAACTGGAGGCTTTGCTGCTCACTCATCCAGAAATAGATGATGCTGCTGTGATACCGTAAGTGTTATTGATTTCGACATTTTTATGTACAACGTTAGTGATTTTTTCTGAACAAGATTGTTTCGATGATTGGTCTGCATTAGGTTCCCAGATAAGGATGCCGGACAAATTCCAATGGCGTATGTGGTGAGGAAAAAGGGAAGCGCGGTGACAGAGAGCCAAGTGATGGATTTCATTACTCAACAGGTAATTCAAACTGCATACACAAATCATTATATCAATTGTTTTTAAGTCTCTCTGTATTAAGTTTTTATCTACACTAGGTGGCTCCATATAAGAGAATTCGAAGAGTGGCGTTCGTGGCTTCTGTCCCGAAGAATCCCTCGGGCAAGATACTCAGAAAGGATCTAATCAAGCTTGCTGTCTCTAAAATATAATGTATCAATTGGATTTCAAGTTTTTATGTAGCTTGGTTTGTTGCATCAATAATGTAATATTTCACACTATATATAACATAATTCAATAGGTTGTAACTGCGTGTTTCCCTTGCATCTAATTGTCTTCTTCTCCTCATAAAAAAGTAAAAATCAACTAAAACATTGCTTACATAGTTACTTTACATTCTCTATTTCTCATTTCAATGTTGACAAAATCAAGATAAAATGATACCTCAACTATAAAAAACTGTAGTTTGCATGGAAACTCGAAAGGGAGAGGACCGCCTTATCTACATTGTTGTTGGTATTTTTCCCGAGCATTGAAAGAATGGAGGTGACGAATTCCTTATCGCAAGGAATCTGCAACGGGCCATGAATAGTGAGGCCATACTCCTCCTCCACCATCTACATCAATACTCTAAAAATGGGGTGGTTTAGATAACGCAACAGCACAAGAAATGGGGTGTTGTCTTTTGAGTAGACCACGAAATGGCCTCTTCGTATCCACTTTCCCACGATCTTGCTTAGCTTCTTGGAGCTCCCCTTCATCTTCATTTGGTTGTTTTATTACATTATGTTTCTTCTCAAGGCTGGATTTGGACTAGTATGTTAGAGGTGGTTGGAAAAGGCCAAAAGAAAGAGCTGAAGAGATAAAAGTAGCGACTGGTTGTAACATCTCAGAATTTAGAACCCTAATTTTAGAGCCCTAGAATTAATTATTGATGACGTGGAAGATGTGAATTATTCGATGAGTAAATTTATTGCATGAGTTTCTTTGACCGGGAAGTTTGAAAAGTCAAATTTGTTGACTAAGTGATGTGGCATGTGATTTATTGAATTATGAGATTATGTGGTGAATTATTTGTCTAAGGGTGAGTGAGAATATTAGAGAAAAATTTCCATAAATACTAGCCACCTAATTGTTGAGAATTTCGAACCCTTGGACTTTTGGAGAGAGAATTCTATTTTTCCGGATTTAATTTAATCCAAGACCCAATTATTTCCTTATTTTGAAGAGGAAAAATCGAGCCCCCCCTTTGTGCCTTGGTGATTTTCGAAAATCACCTATTGTAGGAAGGAAGGAATTTATTTTATTTTATTTGATTCCTTACTTGATTTCTTTCCATACTTAGAATTCAAATATTCTACCAAATCTTTCCATACTTCAAGAGATCTTGCCTTAACTTATTCTAGACAATATTTAAAAATCCATGCCTTATTTAAAGGACATAGGAGACGCCACTTTTACTCCAAGATTGGAAGAAATCTTATTTTTATTTTGCTCCGTGATATTTTATTCTACTCCGTAAAACATATTCAAGACAAAATCATGGCTAAATAAACAGCCTAATTTTCGAAAACTAGGAGATTTGCCCTATGATCTATTTTTGTTAACTCTTCTTCCCTACTTCACAATATTTATTTATTTAATTGTGGAGAATAAGATCTTACCAAATATTCTACTATTTACCTAAAGATTTTATTGGACTCTATAAATAAGGAACCAAAAACCTAACCCTAGCCATCACAAATTTTCGCCCCCTACCCTAATTTTCGCCCCTCTCATATTTTCCATACTCTCTCAATTTTCTTCTACTTTACTCCATTAATCCTTCATCCTTTGAGAAGAAATTGAAGTTTAATCCGAGGATTTTGAAGAACCGAGTCTAATACTTTGTTTCTACCGATCGTTTTCTCTAAAGAGGTATTTTGTTTATGAATTCTTCTTATTCTTCTTCTTCTCCTTCTTTTTCTTCTTCTAACCGATTAATCGGTCTTCTTGAACCCTCATGCATCTTGGTTGAGTAAAAGAGGGATAAAAGGGATGTGGGAATATGTTCATGTGTGTGTGTGTGCGTGTGTGGTGTGTGTGTGTGTGTGTGTGTCGTGTATGTGTGTGTGTGTGTCGTGTATGTGTGAGTTGTGTAGTGTGTATTTGATGGCTAAATAATCTTGTGAGATAAACATGATCTTGATTAATTAGTAATGATAAGATAAACCAATGGGAAAAGGGAAAAAGTATTGAGACATGCATGAGTAAGAGTAGTATTGAACCTAATTTGTGATATGTGCCTATGTGATTAAAAGGTGAAACTTTGGTTGCGAAGCCGGAAAACGGAAAAGCGAAACTACTTGAAAACTAAGCAGTCGAGGTGGGCTTTACTCTAAAAACTCTCTTTTTATATTGTCAAAAATATTGCTTGGTGTTATAAGGGTGGTTTAACTGTTATGCCATGCCTATGTTTGTTTAAATGTGATGTTGGATATGCTTACACGAATTCGAGTCTGAGTATGGGCCGCAAGCCCTACCAGGCTGTGTACACGATGGGATTGGGAGCCGTCCTTGCTAGTCGGCCGGTCTCGTGGGCGAAAAGTGTGGCCACACTTTCGTCGCACCATGGAATGTTGTGATTGTTATTTTGATGAGAAAATGGGGGATTATTTTGACTGGCCAGTCTATGAAAATATATTTTGTGATACTCGTGATATTCTCTTATAACTGCTTAAAACTCGAGTTCACTTGGTAAGGGTGGCATAACTTATAAAATGTTTTGGCAATGAACTCACTAAGTATTTCAAAATACTCAGCCCTGCATGTGTTTTCCTTATGTGCAGGTTGAACGATGGCGAGTGGCGGCGGGTGTTGAGCTTGTTAATTAATTAAGATGGTGGTTATGAACTTCAAGCATAGTTGTGTCTTCATACATAGCTATTCTTTCTCTTAGTCGTCTTCCGCTGAATCTTGGTACACTTTAGAATTTGTTTTTGGGATATTTGCATCTTGCCTTCGGTTTGAGGCCTTAACCTTTTTCTTGTGGTTTTTATCTTGGATATTATGTCGTACTCTTGAGACTAGGATCGTTATTTAAGATACCCCTTTTCTCTTTCTCATTTAAGCTTTTAGGTTAAGTTTTTGTTTTAAATGCTTTGATGATTCTTTTAATATTTTGGGCAACACTCTTTAAATGAAATCTTAGCCTATGTTTACTTCTTTGGAGTCCGTTTGAGTAGCAGCCGCCACATTTATTGTACCCTAGGAGGGCGGGCTGTTACGCTGGTAGTGTGTGGAGGTAATCAAGTATCTTGCGAGTAAAAATGGCAAATAATAGATTGATATTTGAGGAAATGTGGGCTTAGTGTTGTATTGCTGGAGACAAGTGAAGTATATATGGAATAAAAGCATGGGCTTCTCATGGGTTTGGTATGAATTAAAAGAGGCCTTTTCTATACAAAAAGTTGATACTAGAAAATTCGGATATAGTGTTAATGGGACGTTAGGGCCAAAATTCTTGTGTAGGATTCTACCGGGTTGAAATGTTACATTTGTTGAGTTTTACAAAAATAGTACATAGAGAGTGTTAATTGGACGTTAGGGCCAAAACTTTTTTGGAAATTTTTTTGGCTTAAATGCCCCTTAAGGCATGAAGCCCATTTTGGACTTTCAACCTAAGTATTACTTCAGTCCTATGCTACTCGTACTTTTCTGTTTCGGCTCATCCCAAATTTTTTATACTATTTCTATTTTAAGTATGAATTAGAATATTTAATTACACTAATCACTCAATCCTAAATTTATGACCTAAAATTAAAAGTGCGAGTAACATGGGAAAAACCGAAAGATGGAGTACTAAATAGTATTACATCCATCCACAAAAAATAGACAAAAATATAAATAACATTAGTTTTAATATGCAATTGGTAAAGTAAGATACATGGAGGGAGAAGGTGGGAAAAGTAGTAGTATTAGTGGATTGTGAGGTCCACATTTAGAAATGATGTGCAGAGTTAGTTTTTGTTAAAACTTTCCATATTTAAAATTGATCTAATTTTGGTGACGAACTAAAATGGTAAAATTAGTCTATTTAGTGTAGAGGGGTAGTGTTTTTCTTGATTTTTTCGCCCAAATACTGAATATGATATTTTCGTACTTCTTCTTTTTCTAAAAAAATAAATAAATAAAATTAATGTCAAATCATCTCTCATTCTTTCTTAATTAAATAATATGTCATTATTTTTCGTACTTCTTCCTTTTCTTCTTCTCTCTTTCTTTCATTTTTTTCCTCATTCCTTAATTCTTCTTTTGATACCTTATAAATTTAAAATAAAACAAAAAACTAATAATATACTCCCTCCGCCCATAAATTCTCACTTTCCTTTTTAGTTTGTCCCACTAAAGATGTCATATTTCTATTTTTCAAAATAAATTCTCTCTCATAATAATATAAATATTATATATTCTCTTTTCACCTAACACACAAAATAAAATCTTCTAAAATTATGTGTCATTCAACAGATGTGACATTTTTTATAAGATGAAAAGAGTAAGATAATTCACTTTACGGTTTCTACTTTTACCAAAAATGGACTAAGCAGCATATTCAATTTTAATCAACATGATATTTTATGTGTTGTTTATTCCTATACAAGGAGTCAACAAATATTTTTAATCATTTTTCATAAAAAGAAGAATGAAAATAATTATTTAAAGTATCCAAACATGAGAAAAATATCATACTCCCTTTGTTTGTTATTAGAAGTCTCATTTCTTAGTGGCACAGTTTTTATGAAATGTTGGGAAAAGTGGGTGGAAAAAAGTTAATGGAATAGGGGTCCAACTTATATATATTAGTTTTAAATGAAATGTGAGTGGAATGAGTTAGTGGAAGGTAGACCATGTTACCATTTATGGTAAAAGTGAACAGAGACTCCTATTCGCGAATGGAGGGAGTACTTAGTACTACTCCCTTTGTCCCAAGGTAGTAGAGTCATATTTCGTTTTGAATATCTCAAGGTAGTTGAATCATTTCAGTTTTTGGCAAAAACTTTATTCTGTCTCATACTTTACTCTCTCTTCTTCTCTCGTACATATTTCTTCTTTTACTTTCATCTCTCCAATTTAACCTTTAACATATCAATTTCTAAAATCTCGTGCTTAAAAAAAATATCTCAACTACCCTGGACGGAGGGAGTGCTTGGATGGAAAGTATAGAAAATACTCCTCCGTCCCACAAAGTTTTTCCCAGTTTAATCTGGCACGGGTTTTAAGATAATTGTTTGGATTTGTACTTAATGGAGATGTGTAGTGGAATAAGAGTCTCACATTGTGGAGATTGAGGGGTGTGTTTAATGTCTAATTTTGGTAAGTTCCAAGTGCGACACACTTTGTGGGACGGAGGGAGTATCATATCTACAAATGGAAAGTCTAAAAATGATCTCCATGGTTATTGAGGTTGATAAGGATCCTTGTATTTTATGATCCATTTCCCAAGAATTTAGCCTTTGATGTTTGATCTAAAGTATTTTTGTGAGGTAGGTTTTCAATTTCTCAACACAAAGCAAAATATAATAAATGATCCAACCAACAAAAATTGAATCTAAACAAGAGAGGATGGTAGATTAGGAATGAAAAGCATGTGTATAATGATGAGATAAAAGAGCTACAACCATAGGACCTTGACCAAAACAATGGAAACAACCCTAGGGAGATATACCCCATTGATGCATACCTCTACTTGAATCAATATATGAAATTGAGACAAGCAACCTTCAAGGAACGAATTGGGTACATTCTTCAAAGAGGAAAAACTCACAAGGGAGATATCTTAATTCAATCACAATCTTATCTAGAATGAAAAAATGACATCAAAAGGTATTTATACTAAGGGTCCAAAATGTGGAAAAAGGCCCACAAAATCTAAGTCTCGGGTGATTCACCCGGTCGGGTGAATTGTAGGGTGCAAAACACCCGGCCGGGTGCTCTCTCTGGACTCCCTCGTCATTTCGCCATTTCACCCGGTCTGGTGATTTTCAGAGTGAAAACACCCAGCCGGGTGTTCCTTCTGGAACTCTCCGCCAGTTCAGCGCGACTTCTGTAAAACCGCCATAACTCCTTCACTCGGATTCCGATTGAGATTCGCAAGATACCCACGCGAAGCTGTTTCCAAGACGAAGACGATGGTGGCAGTTTCATAGCTTTCGGTTATCATCTCGATAGGGCGGTTGCCAGTTGAATCTAGTTGTAGTTAAAATCCTTGGCGCACGACTTCTATGATCGTATCATCCTCCCCTTCTTGGAAAGGATTTGTCCTCAAATCCGAGCCTTCTCTATTCCTCGCATCCTCGGGAGTCCCTCTAGCTTCATTGAATCCTTGGTACGTCTTCACTCTCTTCCTTGGACCCCAATCAATCCATGGCTCACGTCGAGGTGAATACAATTGACGTCTAGTACTCATGGTCATATCATTCTCCCCTTCTTAGAAAGGATTTGCCCTCAAATCCGGATTCTGCACACCTATGAAATGGAAAAAGAGCAAATCAAATATCAAATTATGATGAAAAGGATTAAGACCACTAATGACTCTAAGAGACAAAACTACACCAAAGACGTTGTATGGACCTCCAAATTCATGTTCCCTCATGCTCAAGCCCAAGTCACAATAAATATGAGAACACAAATTAATGAATCCTTTCATGTCCAACTCGCACCCATAAGGAATCAAGACAAACTCATCAAGATACCCTTCATACCAAAACTCAAATAACCTCACAATATAGGTACAAGATGTAGGTGCAAATAAACATAGACATTCCTTCACAATGTAGTCCCAGACAAAGCCATTAGATATAAATTTCATCACAAATAGACCATAAAACATCTCAACTCCATTGAATGGTTTGATGGACATGCAATAAAAGCAATCAACATGCCAAAACACACATGCCACAAGCACCTTGTTTCTATTTGGTTTGATCATCCCCATACAAATGATGCCCAAATTCTTGAACATTTTCACAAAAGATTTGGCATTCTCAACAAGACTAGGCATATACAAGAAAGAGTCCTCATAGTGTGTATATTCAAAGGTAACCGAATAAGGTCTATTCACAAGATTCCTATTCTCAGGGTTAAGCAACAAAAGACCATAGGAACCATTGATACATCATTCTTGCTCAAAAGAGAGCTACTCCACAAATTGACAAGCCCATATTCAACACATAGAGTAGGTTCATTACAACACACATCAAGTTTGCAAGAAGGATTATCATTTAACAAACAAAGTGCATCAATATGGATTTCATCCCATTGCCCCATCAATTTCAAGATATTATCAAACATAAGGGAGCAATGTGTCCATAAACCTTCATGCACGACATGGAGACAAGACACAACACCATGCATATGAGAAATGTTTCCAAATTAGCCCCACTCAATTGCTCTAGCAATTTTAAAACAATACCATAAACATGAGAACGATGCAATTTTATGCCATTAGTCACAACATCATCCTCAAGAGACATATGAGTAGAAAAATCCTTCACAAAACGGCCATAGAACACTCCAATCCCATTGAAGGGTTTAACCACCTTGCAATGAAAACATAGCAAACACCAAGTTCTAAAGTCATTATCCATTTTACTCCTCTTGGTCCTACTATTCTCATCCACATACTCATGAAGCTCAAAATTGCTAACAAAAGAAAGATTAAGCATCTTAGCATGAGAAGAAGTCACTCCAACATTCAAGGTAGATTTCACAAGAGAAATTTCATGTCTATCAATGCTTGGATTTATCGAAAAAGGATCAACATATAATGTAAATATATGCAAGGGAGCATCACAAGGTGACAAGGTAGTGCACTTGAACCTTGGGCAAGGAGTTCATCCACTTGCCCTCGTTCCGCTTGTTTCTTCTTCAGGTGCATAGTCTCCAAGTCATGTGCAATTTGATGCTTCACTTTCATGCCTTCAATTAAATTTCCTACAAATTCATCAACACAAAAAGACATAGAAGAAGTATTAGTGGGTAAGGGCTTATTTTCCTCACCAAGGGCAAGAGGTAAAGGGTCATTTGGTGCCCACCCAAGGTTGGCCTTGGAATCTAACAAGCACCCTTTACTCACTTGTGCTTGTGATTTTTCTCTCATTTGATATTTTTCCTTTTCTCTCACCCCAACCACTCTCTCTTGACTTTTGCACCTTACACTCTTGTCTTTTTTCACGCTCTCTTGGCTTTTTAGACTCACTTTCACTCTCAAGCCTTTTCTCTCTCTCTCTCTTGTTCTTATTCTCTACTAATTTGGTCAAAGAGGAGACATTTCCATATACATCAAGAGGTTTATGTGAGAAATGGAAAGAAGAGGATGTAGTCAAATGACTTGAGGAGTTACCTCTTTAGTTTGTGTCTACACCACCACATGGGTAGGTAGGCCTCAATTGAGCTCTACATGAGACTTCTTCTTCAATTGGTCTCTCACACTCCTTATAGCTAGCATGATTTCTCACCCTCCTAGAATGCCACTCTCCATGAGACTTTGGATCTCGTTCCCCACGACTTCCCCTACCAAGCCCATCTTCATGGTACCTTGATTCATAGTCACCTCTATCATCACCATAAAGCTCAACTCTTCCTCGTTGATTGCCCATCCCAAATCTATCATTCCCTCCATATCCTCCTCCAAAAGGCCCTCGACCAACATTCTCCATCTCGAATCTCCCATAGCCCTGAAGAAGAGCTAGTGAGTAGGAGAGTGCAGTACAAAATAAAATCAGACTTCTCAGATCCAGAGAATCCGCTAGATCACAGGGTCTAGGAACTCAAGGAACCCTCAAAACCTTAGTCGTTGGTGCACACAATCTTACCATTTGCTTTTTTCAAAACCCTCAACCCGTTATGCTAAAAAGATTAGTACAAGGAAGTAGGGATCGAATCCCACAGAGATGGAGACGTAAGTAAACATGTAAGGAGACCTGGACACTTTTTTGGCTGCTGCCACGCATTTTCGGGATTGAGATTTAACTACTAGATTGGGGAAACAAAATGCTCTATCCTAACAGCTAGATCTAGGCAGGAATAACGGAACATGCATGGCGAAAAACAAGACGTACTCGAATTTAACCAGAGCAGAAGCAACTACTAGACCTGGTAAACGACTTCCTAAAACTAACCTAGACAGAGGAAAGATAAATCGTGGTAACCATTTCCCAAAATTAGCAAAGTGCGAACGAAAAGCTGCAGATCAACTAACTAAAGGCTTAACTAACAATGACTTCATCTTCTCAAAAACCTTGATCACAAAATTTCAGAGGAAATACAGAGCAAGACACGAAACGAAATAGAGCAAGCTAGATCAAACCGATTACTACGATTAACTACTGAAATTTAAACAGATCTACTATCCCTAAACGAAGTAAATAAAGAAACAAAATTTAAACATCAAGACCATGCAAACATGAACAGATCCAAACTCTGAACGCTTCATCCACTCCGGATCCAAGCCATCCACAACATATCACAGCAAATTCCATCTCTGATCACAACAATTTAACCATATTTAACCAATCTACTACAATCTCCACACAATTCAACTTCCAACTCAGATCAATCGCAAAAACATCCAAAGTAAACAGAAAATGCAACGATAACATGAAACAAAACCATAGCAGTAAATTTCGTAGCAAAAGAGTGTATCAACGGAAATTTAACAAGATACGGCCGAGCTTCGAACAGCGAAGTCTCGGGAAATTCAGAAACATAAACTGAAAGCAGGAAATAGATTGTATCTTCGCCTCCCATGGAGACGGTGTTACACAACTCCGATGAATTTTCTGACCGTGAACCCCCCACACTAATTTCCTCCAAGTGTGTGTGTATAGAGAGTAAGAAAGCTAAGCTAAGAGCTAAAGGTGATGGATCCTCTCTAATGTGGGTCGCGTGCTCTTATTTATAAGGGACGGAGCTTCTAGATTCTTCCTTATGCTTCCCATTCTGCCCTTGTCCAGAATGCTCCTCCGTCTAGTAAATTTCTTTCCTTTTCTGCTCGCTTCCTCTGCCAACTCCCATCTCCAGGCGATTCCTTCTTCTTCCTGGATCTGACCTATTCTCTACACACCTGGCTCACAAAACCTCGCCAGATCCGGGAAATTATAGAATTTAACCCCATAACCAATGCATGAAATTAGTCTTATCAAGCCCCCATTCTCATCCCGATTTCTCATATTCCCTCCTTCAACTTCCCCACAAGACTCCATCCCTCCATGTTGGTTTCCTACCCCAAAACGACCATACCCCTCATTTCTTCCTCCAAACCGCCTATTGGTTTCATTACCCCTCGACACTACATGTTCTATGCCGGAAGCTTTGAGATGTAGATGGTCACTTTTAGGAGTGATGGATGCACGAACCTCCTTTAAGGCTCCAACCAAGGTGTTTTGAGCGGCAAGCATGCGAGCTTCGGATTCTTTTGCCCAAATATCCATTTGGGTCATCACCTTTTGTTCGAATTCCTTCATCATTCGGGACATCATACTCACTAGATCACCTTCGGGTTTGGGACTACTTGAGCCCGCTCCCTTCCCTTCCTCCTCCTCGTGGATGTCCCCCATTTTGTTGAATCGAGTAATAGGAGGCATCAAAGTTACCTACAAACACAAAGAAGAAGACTAGAGACTAGCCTTAGAGATTAGTAAAATAAGAAAAAGTGATTTAAGAAGCTAACTCACCCCAATGTAGTATCCCACCCCCTCCCCCCAAGTCACTCACCAATGTCACTTGGTAGGTTTAATTAAAGTGGGGCTAGTATCACACACTCTCGATCCAATTCCCACTCGTTGGCGCCCGGAAAATTCAATCAAGGTATACACCTCAAGAACATATGGACACCAAGTAGTAAATACCAAAGTAATAACGACTAAGCATATGAAAGCAATGAAGAAAAGGACTAAGGAAGACACACACACCAAAGAAAACAAGACATGGGATGAAGTTTTTTGCTGAAATTTGACTGATATTTATGGATTTTTTTGGTATTGTTCCCCACACCCAATTTGGATGAATTTTGGTGGATAGATTCACAATCAAGTATAGGTCAAGGGAAAAATATTCATATATAGTCAGATTTGATAATTGGATAGGTTTTGTATGGTTTTCCCCAACTATGCCAAAACAGGGCAATGATGTTAATCTCCACAGTTAACTAGGCAAACGATGGAATTTTTTGATGACATTTTGCAGGTAGCTAGGACACATAACAGAGATCATGTGCACCAAATTTCAGCTTAATCCAAGAACATTTGATAAATCCGATCATCCCATCAAAAACAGAAAACAAGGAAAAAAAATAAAACTCAAGGAAGCAATAGATCAAACACCTAGTGGGTACTACTAGACTCTAGATACCAAATGATAAGGATCCATGTATTTTATGATCCATTTCCCAACGATTTACCCTTTAATGATGTTTAATCTAGATATTTTTGTGAGGCTATTTTCAATTTCTCAACACAAAGCAAAAGATAATAAAAGATCCAACCAACAAAAATTGAATCTAAACAAGAGAGGATGGTAGATTAGCAATGAAAAGCATGAGTATAATGATGAGATAAAAGAGCTACAACCATAGGACCTTGACCAAAACAATGGAAACAACCCTAAGCGACTTTCATTAGCTCTATCACCTCTTGGCTCCACTACTCAATGGATACATACCTCTACTTGAATCAATCTATGAAATTGAGACAAGAAACCTTCAAGGAAGGAATTGGATACATTCCTCAAAGAGGAAAAACTCACAAGGGAGATATCTTAATACAATCACAATCTTATCTAGAATGAAAAAATGACATGTAAAGGTATTTATACTAAGGGTCCAAAATGTGGAAAAAGACCCACAAAATCTAAGTCTCGGGTGATTCACCCGGTCAGGTGAATTGTAGGGTGCAAAACACCCGGCCGGGTGTTCTCTCTGGACTCCCTCGCCATTTCGCCATTTCACCCGGTCTGGTGATTTTCAGAGTGAAAAAACCCGGCCGGGTGTTTCTTCTGGAACTCTCCGCCAGTTCAGCGCGACTTCTGTAAAACCGACCCACGTGAAGTTTTTTCCAAGACGAAGACGATGGTGGCAGTTTCATAGCTTTCGGATATCATCTCGATAGGGCGGTTGCCGGTTGAATCCAGCTGTAGTTGAAATCCTTGACGCACGGCTTCCATGATCGTATCAGATGTCATTTAGGGTAATTTTTGTTCGAAAGTTGTACCAAACATGGTACTACCTCCGTTCACAAAACATAGATTAATTTTACCATTTTGACCGTTCACCAAAAATAGATCAATTCTAAACGCGGAATGTTTTAAACAATAATAACACTACTCATGTACATCATTCAAAATGTGGACTCCACATTCCACTAACACTACTTCCATCATATTTTTCTTTCTTCTCTTTACTCTACTAATTACACATTTAAAATCATACAATTTACAACTTTATCTACTTCTATATATGAACAGAGATAGTATAAAAAGCCTCTAAAGACTATCTATATTCAAAGAGTATTTATTTATGTAATTCACTCTTTACAAAATTACACAATTCGCACAATTTCTTCGATTTTACCTCAACTCAACAATGTATAAAACTCTTAATTTCACAAAACAATTACAAATTCAAAAATAAAAAAGCTTTTGACAATTTTTTGAGTTAAAGGAATGAGGTTTTTACTTGGTCAAATATAAAAGAAAGATTCGTTGGTGACAGTGGTGGATCTAGTTAAGAATTTGGGGCGACAATTGCATCCTCAAAATTGGAAGTAGCCTAGTGGCTCACCTATCAAAGTGTTAGTCCCGAGTTCGAATCCTTTAGGCGTAATTTTGGCTCTTTGTATATATTTTGGCTATTCTATTTATATTTTGACTAGTCGATTATAATCATTTTATTTATGTTTCTAACCAATATATAATATTAACTATAACACTTTATTATTTGTCATTTCATTAAATGGGAGTGGATATAATCTTTATTATTTATGATTTTTAATTATACTTATATTTGATTATTTATAGAAAATATCATCATTTTGTTTTATTTAAAAATTTAAAAAACGCTTTCTTAAATACTAAAATTTCAAGTAACAATAATCTCTATTTTAAAAATAGTGAAAAAATTTCAAGTAATAAATTACAGAAAATTTATCAATTTTTTTATATACATAATCATTTGGCTCACTCAAATATTAAATATATAATTGAGATAATAGAAAAAAAAATTAATTAAAGTATTAAATATATATCACACCCCCAATTTAAAGTTTCTAGATCCGCCATTGGTTGGTGAGGGTCACGGTTCAATTTTCATTTAAAACGAGTTTCTAAAGTACACATATGTTGTTCACGTGTGTCTGCCCATGCTTCTAACTGATACGATGAACATAAGGGTTTATATATTTTAAAATATTAAAAAATTTAAAAGTTGAGTAATGATTATTGATACACTCGGATTTTGCACTGTTTTAAGGCCATTATTTGGTCCGTGTTTTATGTCAAAGTCACTCTACACGTCCATTATTTGCATATTTTTTCTATTTTGGTTTTTTGACGTGTTTTGTGAGAAATGTGCATAATTAAGCCAAAAAAGGGAGCCAAAAAGCAAAGTTTAGAAGTCTGGAGTCAGACGGCGACCGGCGACCTCCGCGAAGTTATGCGGCAACCGCCGGCGCTTGGCGGGCAGAGTTGTGCAGCGGTCCGCCTCGGAAAATTACACTTGGAAGAGAAGTCTAGCCCGACGACGGCCGGAAGTCATGCGGCGGTCCGCCGCCGGAGAAACAAACTCTCTGGACTCCAACGCGGCGACCGTCGGCCAAGGTGCGACGGCCCACCGGAGAAAGGCGGCGAATCAGAGATGCCCTAGATTTGCCCTAAGATTTACCATATTTTGAAGATCTTTTCCTTCTACAACAAGGATTGACTTTCCCCTATTAGAGAGCTTCTACTTGCAAAATAATTCATAGAGATTAAAAGCTAGAGTACTTCACTTGTGCAAGGAGTTGGAGAAGGATTTCAAGAACATCAAAAACGACAAGGATTCAACCTACTGGTTTTATTTGCTTTAGTTTTATGTTGAAATTGTCTTCCCTTCAATCTATGTGTTTAGCTTATTTCATTATGTGTAACTAAACTCATAGGATTCTAGGGATGTGTTTGGTTATACAATTTCTTTTTTCTATTTAATATCCGTTTTGTTTTTACTTTGTTTCTTCTCTAAGTAGTTATGATGCTGCATGATTGAGTGACACAATCTTGTATGATTTAATATAATTTGTTTCATAACTGTGAGAGAGTTCTAGCGAGTTAGATTCACTTAGTAGACGCTACAGTTAGCTTCCCTTAAAACGACACTCTTAATTGAGAGTGGGGACTTTTCAAGGGTCTTAGGAGCTTTATGGAGTTACATGTTAGGATTGACAACCCTAATTTTGTAATCAACGTTTGCATCGCATGAGCATAAGCTAGGTGACCCGTCCTATCAAAGTAATAACTGTGCTAGGGTATTGTAGTTTGAAATTTATATAACCATAACTGTGAATGCACATCCCTGGAATTCCCTTATATCTATATTTTATCTCGTGATTTATTTGCATCTAGTTGTTATTTGCTTTCAAATATTTTCTGTTTTCAAAAGTTTTCAAAATCTCTTGTTTCTCCAGATAGTAATTAAGTTCTAGTAGAGGATAGACACTTTGTGTTTGCCTTCCCCGTGTTCGATATCCCGGTACTGACCTTTAGCTATATTATATATACTTTGTATACTTGCAGGTTTATTTAGTGCTAATAAAAAGTGCATCAAGTTTTTGGCGCCGTTGCCGGGGAATACAATTCACTTTGGAGTGATATCTTAAAACGGATAATTTTACTACTTTGGAATTTAATTGCTTTCAGTTTTTACTTTTTAGTTTTTAATTTGTTTTTGTTTTTGATTCTTGCAGGTTTTGTATGCGAACGCGCTCTGGGAAGGACAACCTAGAACCGCTCGATTTGGAACTTGAAAGAACTCGTAGGAAAATAAGGAGTGAAAAAGGATCGGGATTGATGGGTGACAAAACGGACCTCGAAAAATTGCAGGAGATGGTCAAGATGTTAATGGAAGAGAGAGATGCGGAAAGGGCAGCCCGAGAGGAGTTGGAGAAAAAGAACAAGGAAATACTACCTGTGATGAACATGTTCAAACATGGGAATACAATTACCTTTCCCGAAGGCCCTCGTATTGACGCTAATAACTTCGAGTTACGCATGACCCTTATACAAAGGGTCGAGCAAACTCCTTTTGCAGGTAGGGCCACCAAGGACGCCAACCGCCATCTCTCCAAATTTGTGGAAATCGCAAACACGCTCAAGTTAAATGGTGTCGACGACGATGCCATAAGGGTAAGACTCTTTCCGTTTTCATTTACCGATTCTGCTAAGTGTATGCCCCTAGAGAAGGTTTCCACATGGAAGGACATCGTAGCTGCCTTCCCCGACAAGTACTATCCACCAAGCACAATCTTGAAGCTAAAAAGTGAAATCTTTCAGTTCATCCAAGGCCATGACGAGCACCTCTATGAGGCGTTTGCTTGTTTCAAAGCTCTCCTCCGAAAGTGCCCTAACCACGGTTTCACCGTGGACCATCAGGTAGGAATCCTCTATAATGGATTTAATGAAAAAAATTGTGCTATGTTGGATTCAGGGGCAAACGGAGGCTTCTTGAGAAGGTCGGGTGAAAATGCCATGGTGGTGATCTTGGAATTCGCCGCCAACAGCAGGGGGTGGTCGAAAGAAAGGCACAACATGAAGAGGATAGCTACAATTGAAGAGGCCGAGGAAAGCTCTTTTGCGAAGGAATTGGTTGAACTATGGGTTAGAATCAACCAAATGGATACATCAAGGAAGGGGGATCCGCTTCCACCAACCTCCATCATAGCGGTCTCTAAACCCAAAGCCCCTGCCTCGATAGTGTAGGAAATCAACTACATGCACTGAGGCAGTTCCTACAGAAACTACAACAATAATTATAATGGAAATCGACCTCACAAGGATCTTGGAAGAAATTACACAAGATAGAAAAGTGAATGATACCAAGATCGGAGTGGTTGAAGTTAGGATAAACAACCTCGAGGAAGGAATGAACACGATCTCAACTGCCATAGCCAACATCAACACTCAAATGGAGAAAATCCAAAAGAAGTAAGATAAGGACAGGGCAAAAGCAGCCGCACGAGTGCACGACATTAACAAAAAGTGGGTCGCCAAGCAGAAATCTAGAGACTGTCCAGCCGGCGGCGGACCGCCGCAACCATCGCAGCGGACCACCGCTGAAGCACCGAATGGAGTCTGCCAGAGTGCCGGCGGGCCGCCGCACACACCGGGCGGGCCGCCACTAAGACGGCAGAACCACCTATTCAACAGGGACTCGTGCGGTACAATGGAATTTTGCTACCTTTCCACCCGAAGAGGAAGTTTAAGCTCAAAGAGCAGTTCAAACATTTTTTGAACATGTTTGGTAAAGTTCATACTAACACTCCTCTAGTCGAATCGTTGCAAGAAATACCTAAGTATGCAAAGCTACTAAGGGAGGCAGTGATGGGGAAGAAAAAGCCAACAAATGCCGACCTTAAGCTACCGCGTCATTGCAGCGAGATCATCCAAAAGGAAATGGCAGTGAAGCAAAAAGATCTGAGCCAATTCATTATCAGATTCCGGATTGGAGAAGGGAAAGTTGACAAGGCCCTATGCGATATAGGATCTTCCATCAATCTCATGCCACTGAAGTACTACGAAAAGCTCAACATCGGGCCGCTCAAAACTTCAGATGTGACACTAAGGTTGGCCGATAACTCGTCCATAAAAACTGTAGGTATGATTGAGGATGTCTTAGTTAAAGTCGATGATTTTATTTTCCCCGCCGACTTTATTGTGCTTGACATGAAAGTAGACAAGAAAGTCCCTCTAATCTTAAGGAGAGATTTTCTTGCCACTTGCAAAGCTTTGACTGATGTAGGTCGTGGCGACATTACAATCAGTGACAACTATAACCTCTCCACCTATAAGATCGAGAGCGAGATGCTCAAGTTTGAGGAGGCAAAGCGGGTGAAGATGGAACAGCAGTGCAGGGCAATCATGGTCACGGATTTGACAAAACCCCAAGACCCATTTGAAGTGGAGGATCCTTCTACCTCCACTATCTACATTGTCAATGAGGTAAGACGTTCTCCGAAAATGGACGATCCTAACTCCTCTATCTGTGTTCCGCAGAAGAAAAGGCAAAAGAAGAAGAAAGCACCCAAGGAGGACCCCGAGATATATGTTATCAAAACCAATAAGGGGAAATACAAGTGGTGGTAGAAGCTAGGGACCAAGTTGCTCCCTATGCCAATTTTCAACACTCGGGTCGTTGATCCGCCCAATTAGTGGGCCACTTCAAGTCGAGCTAACGACTAAAAACAAAAGCGCTTGTTGGGAGGCAACCCAATTTTTTTCGTTGATTTCGTTATTTTCTTTATTTTTCATTTTTTTTGTTTTAGTAAAATAATAATAATAATAATAATAATAATAATAATAATTACGCGTGGCGGTCGCCGCACTTAACACGGCGTGTCACCGTTACACGTGTTTTGACACCGTGCGTGGATAGGTCGGGCTTAGGGCAGGCTAAAGGCGGGCCGGATAAACCGCTAAACGGCCCGCGGCGGCCCGCTAACGAACCGCTGTTTTAAACGCCACGTGCGGCGGCCTGCTTCGCTGCACAGCTCTCAGTAGGACGGGGGTGCAGTTATAAAAGGTATGTTTTCCATTCCTTCTCCCACCCCTTCTCAAATTCTTCCTTCCTTGCACACAACCCCCACCTTTATAAATCACCAATTTCACACACCCACACCATAATTCTCTCAATTCTCTTCAAGTTTAGAGTTCTTCATCTCCAATTCTCAATCAACAAAAGATATGAATCTTAACTCAATTTCTGAGCATTGTTCTACTTCTTTCATGGATTTAGGCATATGTTGGAAGAATTGTTTCGGTAGAAACTCTTATCTTATGATGGGGGATGATTGTGTATGCTTATTTGTGGATTTCCATGGTGATATTGTGTTTTGGTGATAAGTTTTGAAGCTTTGTGAATAGTGATTCCTTCTTGTTTCTACTTGTTTTTATGTTGCAATCATGTTCATAGCATTGTGAGGCTATTATTATTTCCATGAATTGCAATACTTGAGTAGTCATAAAGATTGTTGATATATATTGACTTATTGTTGATACGTCTCTGCATGGGGGATGAATTCACGTTGGGGGATGGATTTGTGTTTCCTAGTTTGGATGATTATGTTCTATATGTTTCCACGCTACCATCTAGGAAGTTTTGTACACCTAAGCTTGCACTTACATGTCTTACATGTTGATCCATTGGTATTGATTATAAGAGTGCAAGTTTGGGGAAACCTTTGATTTTCCCATTATTGGTATACTTTCTAATTGTCAGGATTTCTCACTAGAGAAATACGATCAAAGGGAAAGCCCGGGAACGCAAAGAATTTATGGCGTTAGCCTTATTCTTTGATGAGTAAAAGGCTGGTAGGAGAGAGAGTTGCTCATGCCAGAGATGGCTTTCAGTGTACTCCCCCACGATTTCCCTTCAAACTTCTTTGGGATCATGGAGATTTCTTTGGGCATTATGTGATAAGTAAGGATGGAACGGCCTACGGTACATGTTTGAGAGGTGCTATTGTCGTTTAGGAAGCATACTCGAAGTTCCTAAGCTCAAGAAGGTCAAGAAGGATCACAAAGAAACATCACGCTTTAGCATCGATTTCCTCCTGCTAACTTACTTTGCACTGGGCCACCACTGAGAGCTTTCTGTTGAACGCCATAATGACAGGACTTTGAGGAGGCTAGCATGACTTAATGAGCATGAGCACGCCCGCGGGCTATGCCAAGTCTTCCTCAATTCCGCAACCCGGTTTTACACTCCACCGAGCCATAATTCCAGCCTTATGTTCGCTAGGCTCGACGGGAAGTGTCTCCCAAACGGAGTTAAAATGTGATTTGGTGGCCTTCAACAAGGAAGGGATTCACCAGGAATCCTTTTACTATCTATGGATCGATCACGAAGAAGGATGGTCATGCCATATGTCAGGTGACACTGACGGTATGAATCATTGGAAGATTCGGGAGGTGTCTTTCATGGTTTACATGGAGGATATGGAAGCGCTCATCACTTATGAGGTGTTATGTTGGGCTCTTTGAGGACCGACTTGTAAAGATATTTCTACAACATGTGGGGATCACTTCCCCGTTCCCATCCCGAAGTTTACTAAGGTCGACGTTTGGGCAAACCGAGTTAATTGGAAGCTCAACACCCCGGCGCAACGGAGAGCCATTGAGGCTAACCCCATCAATGGGGAATTCAGGAAGAGGAATTTCCCGGCTCGCATCCCCATTTTTTTAGGCCGAAGAGACCCCGTGATTCGAAAGCCATCGATCACTACACCGAAGAAGGGGATGACTCCCAGACACCCAAGAGAGCTGGAAGTGCCGCCGCCACCGCCACCCCAACGCCGCCAAGAAGAAGAAGAGGAGGAGGAAGAAGTAGAGGGACATCGCCGCCGGACTAGAGCAACCGCCGCTGCGGAAGGCCGAACTCCCGATGAGTTTCAAGCAAACACCTCCGCCCAACTAGAGATATCTACCTCACGTTAAAACGTGTCCAACACTTGGGGACACCCGATGGGCGAGAGCAACAAAGGAGAATACCTACAACCGCCAAGGCATGACGGCTCAAGGCGACACACGGCGGAGCAACAAAGGCCAAGACGCGCACGTCACGCGAGATCAAGAGCCCACTGCATGGCCACCGAGGCTCGACAAGAGCGCCAAACTATGAGGAGTGGCGTTATCACCTATCTAATTGGCGTATTCGACGACCTCAATGCCCGTTTTCCGTCCTCCTCCTCAAGATTGAAGAAGTCAAGCTCAATGACTTTGAATGAAAGATTCGTATCATGTTTTCGATGTTTTTACATAATTTATTTTCTTGTTTTTGACAATTTTTGCTTTAAGGTAAGTATTTTTGGTTTTAGTTTAATTTTGTGTGTTGAAATTTTTTTTCGTTGTGTTTTGACCTCTTATTTAGAGGCGACCGCGCACGCGCTGCGGCGGTCCGCCACTGCCAGCCGGAACATTCTCGTTGTTGCGTGCTGCGATCAAGCCGGGACATGTCGCGCGGCCGCGCCGGGCGTATTTTTCTGGGCCACAATTTTTTCAAAGTTTCAACTTTCGCCCGGTCAAGCCTCACACGCAATTTTTATGCACGTTTTTTTCACAGTTCACTCACGTCCCTACACTCGCAAACTTATTTTACACTTTGTTGTAAATAAGTTTGGGGGGATGTAGTTGGTGGGACCGTAGAGTTTAGGATTTTCTTTTTGTTTTAAGTTTTTTGTTTTTGTTTTACAAAACTCTACAGTGAATTTTCAGGTTCTAAAAGCGTTTTCTTGAATCCATGTCGTGAACTTAACATGAAGAACTTAGAAACACGCATGCTTAGGACACACTTTAGATCGAGTTGCCGTTGATATTACATTCCATCTATGTTTAAGTGTGGGCTTTAATGTTTTGATTTGATGGTTTGGTGAAAAGGCATAATTAGTGAATTGCTTGCTCGCCTTGAATCATGCTTTATACCTTGTGAGGATTCGAGCCTATATTTCATTCTTGTGTGATTTATCCATTCATGTATATGTTTCTAGAACATGCTCCTAGTCTTGCCTAAGCTTACATAGTGTTTAAGTTGATTTAGATGTAAGATCGCCATCTTTTCTTAGCCTACTTTTGTCCAAAGTATCGACTCTTCTCAAAATTTTAAAATTTTTCCCTTTGGAGCCAATTTTGAGTCTTTAAGCCTATTCTTTGAAGCCAAAATAATGGGGACAATTCCTGGGCTAGTTAGTTTTTGCTATCTTATTTGTAAAGGAATTGAGAGATAAGGAGAAAGTAGCAAAGTGGTGTGCTTAATATAAATAAAAGTACAAGTTCTCAAATTGGAGAAAATTCCAAATATGTTTGATCTTAGAAAAAAAAGAAAGGATTGGTAAGAAAGAAAAGAAAAAAAGAAAGAAAAGAAATGTGTGAAGTGGTTTGAAAAGAAAAGAAAATCAAAGGATTGGAAAGTGAGTTGAAGGAGAAATAAATAAAGTGTTAATAGTGTCTGGCTTAGAAAGTGGAGTTATCTTTACCTACTGTGATATTTTTATTTTTAAACACTTTTAGCCAAATATTCCTCACCTACCAAAGAGCTTACATTACAACCAAAGATAAAGACCTTTCGGACTTTTGAAGCTT